>NC_045740.1:24662548-24669535 GCF_008692095.1 Etheostoma spectabile | reverse complement strand
CCGCCCCCCCCTAACTGCTCAACAGTCACAGCCCACCCTCGTCTCCATTTGTGCATGTATAGGACCTGAGCATGTGTGTATTCCAGGCCTGTGTGTAGTGTGTTCCAACAACAGAGCTAAAAAATTGTAATTTCCGTTTTTCACATGTAAAGTGTATGTAAAGTGTTTCTATTGCTTCCATTACGTACGTGCGCAGTTTCACTGGTAAATGTAATGTTTTTTTTACATTCTACCTGGATATATTAGTATCTTTGCTCTTTTATCTGTTTCCTGTTTCTCTTGAATGGTGCAGTGTATGACTGTTTCATTCTTGATGGGTTTTTTATTTCCCAAAAAAGTCTTTCTAAACTTTCACTAGTTTATATACTACTATATATATATACTATTTCAACAGTATATGTACTGTATATGTTCACTAACGAATTTAAAACAAGAAACCAGCTTAGGTTTTTAACTAAAATTACAATAAGCACTGTTTTGAATCTATTCTGTTTTGAATGTGTGGTTTACAGTTGTGACAGCAGTGTGTTAGCATCTGAACAACGTGCTGTAAATCCACAGAGTTGTGCAGGTCGTGGTTTTTGTCATGTAGGGTTAGAGTTTTGAAAACTGTGTTCAAGCAATGAAAAACAAACTAGAGTTTGGTCCACGTGAACTGCTGCTCTGCAGATTGTGGATTGATCAGGTTTTGTCTTGTTTCCTTAAATGTGTACAAAAACTGAAGTGTAAAAATGACACGTTTTGGCTCGGAGCATTGACCTTGAGTCTTTGCTGGTTGCCAGGCAACCTTACTGTTGCCTACTAAGAAATAGGAAGTAAACAAACAACACTTGACATGTTAATTGGTGTGCTTCAGAGACGCTGGTAGGTGGATTCTGGTAACCAGGCAAGCTGGTTCCCTTTTTCCCCAGTCTTTATGCTAAGCTAAGCTTAGAGTACAGTGCGCTGCTCTCACTGTAAGCTGGAAGAGTGGTACAGTCGACCTTGTTACTCCCACCGTTCACTATTATCTTACTACACTCTCGCATGAAAGGGCTCGGACTTGGCCTAGATGTATGTGAAAGAAAACAGAAAAACACAGGTTATATTATAGTATCAAAAAGACTGAACAAAATGTGTGTGTGTGTGTGTGTGTGTGTGTGTGTGTGTGTGTGTGTGTGTGTGTGTGTGTGTGTGTGTGGACCCATTTCAAACGGTGCACACAAATCCTGCAGAAAAACAGACAAAAAAACAAGCACTCGACAAGTTCCACAATGGTTTCTGAGTCTGGGAAATTAGAAAGTACAATGAAGCACACAGCACACAATGGCCTTACAAATTGATCATTTGTGTCAGAAAATACACCTCTTTTCTAGCATTTCTGCAATCACTCCGCCAGGGAGATACACAGTGACAGCTTATGTGTAGCTGTCATCTGTTGATCAAGAAGAGTTCATGTGAAATGCAACATCATTTTTTTTCATTCCTTTATATTGGCTCTAAATCCTCTTGTAGTGCTGCTGCCTACAGCTGGAGAGCAACAAGGGGACAGTTGGTGAAGGGTGTCATTATTATACCGTACATACACTTACTGTATGAAGCTTATACATTTACATGCATTCTTTTTCCAAAACATCACTGTGAATGTAGGCTACAAGCTTATGATAACCTTGCACATGCATTTCTCAGGCATTCTCAGGCAAGTATATGAAACGTTAAACCACAATGTAAAATATATGTACAGTATAGTTTTGGTAGTTGATGTGGCAGATATGAATTTAGATAATCATGCTTCTCTCACACAAATTCATAATTGAGACTCAAGGCTGTGACGCTCACACTCCCCCTGTGCTGTAGCCTTGGATGTTAATGAGACCTTATGAAGCTGGAAGAATGATCTGTGTGCTTGCTTACTTGTTTTTTTTATTATGGGCTGCTGTGGGTGCTCAGGACAGACACCCAAATATGTCCCTGGTAGATTATTCATTGCAGTGTTTTATGTTAGTTATTAATTATGGCATTGTAAATCCAGCCTGATGGGATGCCGTAGCCAAAGGTTTACAGGCTCCTCTTTGGGTTGTGTTCCATTGATTTAACCAACCTTGGTCTTATGAAACCTTTTGAAAGGTTTGCATAACCACACACAAAACATCTTTGGCATTTTTCTTGATTCCAAAATAGATATCTTCATTGTAAAGTGTTTATATTTTTAATCATTTGCAACTGTCGTGTTTATCCACAGGCTCATTTTTATGTTTTTGTATTTCAATCAGGAGAGACTTTGTTGCAGATATGCAAAGATTTGTTGTACATAATATGAACTGTACAGATTGTTGACTCCATCGTTATAAAATAATAACGATAGAGACCGTAGAGAAGCCTAGGCATGTTCCCCCAAGGGAGTCTAGACATGGTGGCGGTGGCGAAGGAGCCCAAAGACCGGACCGATGGAGTCGGCGGAGCGTTCTGCTGGAAGACGGCCCAGGGTGATGGGGACTGGAGGTGGAGGGGGGGGAGGAGGGTGGCACGCTTTGCCTGAAATGACAGCTGGCAGCAGCAGAGAGAGAAAAAGATTTAAAGCAGGGATGTCATGCTGTGACTGGATCGGGAATTTTGTGGCCAATTCAAAGTTATCAGAAGTCTTCCTTGAAAGAATTTGCGCTGAGCTTCATATTGTGATACCCAGAGCTTTGTGTCCCATTTTTATGGAACTGTGGGCGTTGTTTATGTTGTGATTTCAAGAAAAGAAGACATTTAGTCACTCTGCTTGTAGATCCTTGTCAATTTGAAGTTTGGTGGTAGAAGTATCAAGATTCTTTACTAAAGTGAAAGCAGCAATGCCATAGTATAAAAAAAAAAACTAAATTACAAATGAAAGTCCTAAAAGTACATTGGCATCAAAATGTACCTTTATTATCCAAAGTAAAGGTATTTTGCAAATGAGTGCAATATCAACCATATTTACTGTATACAATTGGATTATTATTATTACTGATGGATTAAACCGAATGCAATATTTTAATGTTCTCAACATGAAGCAAAATCTGTTTTCAATTTTTCAATTCTAAATATTTTTTTTTAATCTGACAATAATGTTTTTGCAAGAGGATCATATGTTTTATATATAAAAAGCTGTGCAATAAATGTAGTGGTGTAGAATACACAAATTGTGCCACATTTCTCTCTGAAATGGAGACGCATAGCCTACAAAACTTTTGGAAAATATGAAAAGGAAATACAAGTACCTCAAATAGTACAATGATTGAGGAAATGCAATATATATAATAAAATAAAAAAAATCAAACACAAAATATGAAGGACATGTTCAGATGTTGAGCTGCAGCCTGTTGCACAGTTCACATTCCATACATTTGGAACTCACATGCTTCCCTTTCTGCATGTCTTTCGTTGTGACTAACAGTGACGGTTATATTAATAGTGGAAATCCAGATGTGTTTTTTCAGCTGGATCCACCTCGTCAGTGGACATCATGAAGCCATGAAGGGAAGACACATTCTGCTAAAGCTTGAGGCGACACACAGCAGCATGTGATTCCCAGCTTGCCTTGCTTCCAATATTTCGCAGTCTTAAGCCTAATGTCTAATATGGAAAAATCACACAGCAGGCAACTTTTTTGTTTCAATGAAAAAGTCAAATAAAAGAAGGAAATTATAAAAAAAAACTCCTTCACTGAGGAGCATCACATCTGAGAACTTCTTCTCCGAGACTTAAATGTCTCAATGTGGGTTTTTTCTGTGTCGAGGAAATAACGCCGACATAATTTCTTCTATAGATAAAATCGAGGGTGGGAGGGTCGGACTGGTGACGTCAGGTCCCATCAGGTTGACAGACCTCCTATTGGACCAGTGGAGGCTTTTTAAAGGAGAAGGCAGCAGCGCACCCGGAGGCTTGTTCACCGCTTCCGACGCAGCGCACTTCCCCATCTCTCCATCTCTCCATCTCTCCATCTCACACGGCTCCGGCGGCAGCAGCAGCGGCAGCAGCAGCAGCAGCAGCAGCAGCCAGGTAGGTGAACACGAAGACTCTCAGCATCTCGCATTTTAGAGAGGGGGGGGGGGACCTAGAAAGAGTGCAGGTGAGGAGAAGAGCGCACGGTCCGAGTAATTACGGAAAGCAGGGGGAAAAAAAACAAAAAACGATTAAGACCCATTAACTCTGTTTCAGTAAGATTTAAAATAGAGAAGAATTTACGCATGATCCATGGTGCTCATCTTTTCCTGGCTGACCCTCTGGTTTCTACCTCATGCTTTAGGTTGTAATGATGATGATGATGAGGAGGAGGAGGAGGACGCAGGGTGCGCGGTGCCGACAGACCTGCAAGATATCAACAGGTATGTGAACCCAATGATCTTCTCTAAGAGTGTCGTAATTTAGAGCACCGACCAGGTGAGCGCCCTCTCCCAACACCAACACAAAAGTGAGTGTCGTCCTAATGTCTGATCCCGGTGCCTGATCCCAACCTGGCAGCCCAGTGTTAAGCGCCTGTATTGATCTCAAGACGAAGGTGCTCCACTTAACGTTAATGGCAGCTAATTAGATTGAAAAGAAAAAAGTTGTTTTTTCCTTGGGCCCCCTGCAGAAAGAGTTGCGTGGTCCCTGGGGGGTTGCCTCCCGATGGATTATCCCCCGGCCTCCTGGGCTCCAATGACAACAGCTCAATGTTGAAACCCTCCGACTCAATCAACTTGTCTCCAGTCGGTTGGACACATGAGAGGGAGACAGAGACAGACAGAGAAGCTGCACTGGCCTCTTTTTGTTTTAAAGGTGTTCAAAGTGTGACGCGATGGTCCTGAAAGGGTTCGTTTGATATCGTATGAAAACTTATGCACAACAATTCGTACGATAGCCTGTCTCATGAAATGACGGCCACCGCCCCCGGCCTGGATAGCTGCAGCCTCTGTACAAGCTAAGGATTTTGCTTTTACTGTAATACTTTATTTATCATGTGTAGCCTTGAAATTATTAATTACTTTTTTTAAGCTGTGGTGAAATTAAAGCTTTTATGAGAAAAGAGAAGAGAACGTGGGTTGAACCCAAGCAGGATAGGGATTTCAGCACCGGAGCGGCGGACAGCTCCACACCACACATGTCTGTCCAACCCGGCAAGGACATGAGAGGGAGAGACAGCAGAGTCTCAATCTCAAATACATAGGCCTGCTTTCCCCTTGCAGAGTTGATTTTCTACTTGATATTTAAATCTTCTGAAAAGGATTTCTCATTCTGTCCAATCTTCTTAAACAAACTGAACCCTAGATGCGTTATTTCAGTATGTCATAGCCCATAAAACGTGTTGAAACTGGCTCCGTGAGAAGTGTGAAGGCCAAGAAATGTATCATACATATTATTCATTTTTGTCCCAAGTCCCAAATTATTCTGGGTGAATCGCCTTGGGATGTGTCAGTGACAGGCAGTCTCCTTCTGGCAGGGTGTGAGGTGTCAAAATGGAAACTGGAGCACAGCCAGGATTTCCTATTTGCATACCCTCCCCCCCCCCACACCTTACATGAGTCTGTATGGAGGGAGAGAGGGGGTAACGCAATCTGAGGCTCGCAGACGGGTACATACATACACCCACACGTACACACACGCACACACACACACACACACACACACGAGCGCACCAAATGGTGTGACACAGCACATACAATCTGTAGCCATGAGAGAAATTCAGCGCTAACAGGTGTTCAAACAGGCCGCTCGGAACATTCTTCCAATTAATGCAATTAGATGGTGCCTGGTTACCACTCCATAATCTACAACTGCTGTGGAGGAGTGTGTGTGTGTGTGTGTGTGTGTGTGTGTGTGTGTGTGTGTGTGTGTGTGTGTGTGTGTGTGTGTGTGTGTGTGTGTGTGTGTGTGTGTGTGTGTGTGTGTGTGTGTGTGTGTGTGGAGGAGAGAGAGAATGACAGAGACCGACAGAAATAGATGGAAAACAACAGGAAAGTAGGAGAGAGGGAGAGACAAGGGTCCCTAAATGCATTTGTGATTGTGATGTTGCGATTGTTGCTATCTGTGGAGGATTTAAAAAAAACAAAAAACACTGTGAATTCTATACTATTGTGTGAACGCGCTGTGAATGCATAACTAATCTCCTTTTGCCTAGAGTCATTATCAGCTTTAGCAGATTGTCTAGAAACTGCAGGCTTTTTCCTCTGGTCCAGACAACAGTGTTTGATTTCAAATATAAAAAGCAGGCTGCCTCGGTACAGTAGAGGGATCGGTGCGTTTCAGATAAACTGGCGGTTCTCATTGGGTTTCTGTCAAGTGTGTACTGTAGATGCAAAGTATACATACTGGAATGGGCCATGGCTGTAAAGTGAAGCTGTTTGTGTGAAAGCAGAGCTTACTTGATTAAAATGTGATTTTTTTGGACGATTTTGGTCATGATGGAATAATCTGCTGATCCAATGTCTTGTTTTGTCTGAAAACGAAAGGAAGCAAATTCATATATTTTAAAGCTTGAAACCATCAAATGTTAAAAAAATGACAAACTATTATATAAACATTTTGCAGATTCATTTTGCGTCTATTGACTACTTGCAGCTCCATTAGTGACACAGAGGTGTCTGTTGGTTACTTGGGAGCCATACTGTCTGGGGGGGGGACATCCTTTCCTCTTTGACAGAACAGAGTAAAACAGTGTCTGGACTTTGATGTGCAGTGTGTTTTAGAAAGGTGCTTATGATAACGTTATTCTTTAGGAGGGGGAAGCAAAAAACATGAAAATCCTCAAGAAACCAGAGAATGACAAGAAGAGAAAATTTGTGATGGAGGACTCTTTCCATCATGACGAGAGAACATCTTGATGTGATGAGTGATTGAGCTGTCATACTTTACAGCGAGCAGAGGGCAATCACAGCGGCCACAGTCTTTTCACAGAGCAAGAACAAGCAAAGAAAGTTAAAAGGGTGCCATAAAGAGTGACATCTCAGTGATATCTGTGTGTGTGTGTGTGTGTGTGTGTGTGTGTGTGTGTGTGTGTGTGTG
>NC_045740.1:24660273-24662538 GCF_008692095.1 Etheostoma spectabile | reverse complement strand
TGTGTGTGTGTGTGTGTGTGTGTGTGTGTGTGTGTGTGTGTGTGTGTCCATAGGTGGGCATACATGTGTGTGATATTGAGCAGGAGATGTTTGTGGCAGCTGTTGGCCTTGTTTGAACAGCAATCACAATCAGCGGCAACAGCAGCCAAGCGTGTGGTTGTGACAGCGCTGGTGGGAGACTCTCTGCTATCGCCCCCCCACTCTCCACCCGGGCCGCACCTTCTGCACCTCCACTCCTCCACTCCTCCTCCTTCTCCTCCTCCTTCTCTCCCTGCACCCTCTGTTCTGTTTCTCTCGCCTTTTCTTCCTGCACTTCCTGTCTGCCTCTTCTCCCCCTGTTGCTTCATCACTTCCCATCAGAAAAAGTCCCTGACATTGCATTAGTTCCACCACAGTTGAGGCAGGATCTGGATTGATTCTCTGCTCTCCTGGTAAAGTTATTATAGCTTCAGATCTCTTCCAAGTCAACATTTTAAAGCCACGAAAACAAGGTGTCCGTGTTCCTCTGGTCTGGTTTTGTATAGTTCTGCTTTAACAACCTCTGTACTGCAACTAATGCTGGCTACCTGTGATAGGAGTGACACACTGTGCACATGATTTGATTACATTTCAGTGAATCCCTGCAAGGAAATTGGGTGGTTTCAGCAACAAAAATAGGATATGGAAAATACAATTTGAAAACAAAATAGGAATGGGGCAAATATGGTACAAAGCACAACAAATATCGTTTTAGATGTGTCATAATCACTTGATTTGTCTGTGGTGTTAGGTTTATATTAATGTATATTTTCTTGTTCCTTCTCCTATTTAATAAAGAACTGATAGAAAATGAGACGTTGCTGAACTTTTCCCTGAATTTGTTTTTTTACCCTCATGATATTATTTGTCATAATTTAAAAACATAAAATGAAGTGATGAATCAGGGTGTGCAAGCCAACTAACATAGTGGGATAAATATATTAAGGAGAAAGATGAACCAAAACGTTATAAAACTACATTTGGCCTAACATGTTATGAGTTCAAACAAACCAAATCTGCATCCAGAGATGCAGATTTTCAACAAGGAGGACTGGTTAGAATAATGCAAAATAGCATTCAACACAAATTAAAATAAAATATGTGAATATATTCTAAATGAAAATTCAGGAAAATAGTATATATATACAGTATATGCATATATATTAATATCTATTCATGTGTCAAAATTATAACAGATTCATTTATTACAAGTTTTCTACATACCCAGTACTATTGTTCTGCCAACATGTCTTTGTACACCTGGTCCTCCCCTCCTCCACTCTTCCACCTTCTTCTCCACACTCACAGCCACCCCCACCCCCATTCCTCACCCTCTCATATCCCAGCTTCTTATCTCTATCTTTTTTCCTCCCCTGCATCTACTTAGGGAGCAGGCTAAATCCATTGTTTGAACTGGCCTTTTTCATTCGCTGGAGGAAGGCAGAGGAGAGGAGAGGGGGCAGGGATGGAGAGGTGAGGGAGATGGAGGTGGTGTTGGTGGGGGTGTGGGGGGGATGTTCACTTGAGGATGGGAGAGAAAAGAGAGATTATTAGGGGCTTCCAGGAGCAACAGGCTTGTCATTGTTTGTAGAGCTGCCTTACAGCCAGTTTATTGGTTGGTTTTTGTGCTTTGGAGTCAGTGGAGTTAGAGATCATTTCTAACAAGGAAGTCAAATATTAAATTGCAAATATTGACAACATAGGACGTCGTTTTCCGAGAGATTCTCATTTCTGTGGGAAACACTAAGACGTCTTTTTGTTTGTATTTACTGTTTAAGTTTAATGTCCAACAAAAATTCAATTGCGTGTTTAGTCCCTGTGACCAAAAAAGGGAGAATATGTAGTTTACATTTTCCTTTTTTTTTTTTGTCTTTGCATTTGCTGTTAGTTCTCCATCTACGAAGACTAAGAACTTGTTTTCATACAGCTTAGAGAATTGCATTTGTATCACAGTATCAGTAGATAAATTTATGCTATGGATCACTCATCCACTACTCCCTAAAGTAAAGACACATAGTTTACTCTCTCGTGAGCAGTTAACTCAGATTTAGGATATTTATACATAATTTTTCATCATCTTTTATCGGTTTGGTGGCACAGTGATCATTTTCTCATCTATAACATGTGACTAATTGCATCAAAGGATTGTTAGCAGAAAGTAGTACATGCCACACGCTCTTTCAACAATTTGTTTATTGAATTTTGATTGAATTTTGCTCACAAAGAAATATTATTTCAGGTCAACAC
>NC_045740.1:24658415-24660263 GCF_008692095.1 Etheostoma spectabile | reverse complement strand
TCCCACCCTAACACAACAGAACACATCGCTCTCTTCTCACTTATAAAAATAGCCACAGGCTCTTCTTACTCTTTTGTTTCATTGTGGGGATTTGATGGTAATATGTATTAAATACATTTCACATGCAAAATTCAGACACTTAAACAAAATGGCAGAGGGTAAATATTAAATAGGGGGTGGTTTTGGTTACTGGCTAACAGACTTCAAACAAACAACCTTTATTAGCTTTCTTGATATTGTCTCTGTTTTTCTTACTTGTAATTCTGCAAGTTGTTAAAGAGGAGTTTTTCCCTACCCTTGTTGGTCAGGGCAGAATGTCGGGTCTGTGTAAATTAATGAGTACAAAGTCTAGACCTACTCCACACCTCAACAGTTATCGCTCACTAGAACAAATCTGATTCCGTCAATGATTTTTCCCAGAACCAAGCCAACCAGCTACGAGATGAATCATCTCCATAAAATATTTGATTTGGCTCAAAAAAACTGAAAAAGGCTAAGGAACAAGCACAGTGCCTGAAATGGACGTACTCAACAGCACTGAGCACCTGCAATTCTGATTTTTGTCAACATGAGTACCCTTACTTCTAATTGTTGCTGACAGTATTATTGATAGGCAGATAGTTATATATCAAAATAGGCTATTTCTCAGGATTCATTTGGAGAAAAACATATAAAATCAGACATTTGGCACCCCCATATAGGTGTGAATGATCACATTTCAGACACTGCGACGATTCGACTGTGTGATAGCAGTTGAATCAGGCTCGGATGCATCGAATAGTCTACTGTTTGGGGTCGCCCCTACACTATATAATAATAATAACAATAATAATTTCTACTTTATTAATCCAGCAAAGGAAAATACAGTGTTTTGACTTTGTTGTTAGAACAAACATTCGCAGGCCGGAAATATACACACATGATCAGTATCTATACATGCACAAATGGAGAGAAGTCAGAGTGAGAGGGGTGCAGCTGTCGATGGACAGCTGGGGGTTCGTTGTCTTGCTTAAAAGTACCCAGGTAACTACCCCGGACCCCACCATACTCAGGTCTGCATGGCGACTTGAACCAGAAACCCTCCGGTTCCCAACCCAACTCCTCACAGCCAAATTAGGGTACAGGCAGAGTTTTGGTCCAGTTTGGGCACTGTACAAGGCTGTGTACATAAACAGTCAATTCAGTGGCAGCGGGTTCACATGTGCGGTAAACATTTCCATGGTAACAGCGAGCTCCACAAATCAGAGACATGACTATTACGCTTAGGATTGTGGGTAGTGTAGTACTTCTCCATGACATTGTGAATAAAAACCTATTTTTCTTAAAACAAGGTTGATGTCACATGGATTTGTGGCTTCCACAGTTCCACGAAACTTCACAACCTCGACACTCGTGGTCAGTCTACCTAGGATGGTTTAGACATCAGGGCTAATCATCAAAATCCAAATGGAGAAAATGAATGGGACTTTCACATTTATTTATTTTTTAAGATTATTTTTGGGGCATTTTAGGCCTTTATTTTATATAGGACAGCTGAAGATATGAAAGGGGAGAGAGAAGGGGAATGAGAAAGAGCCGCAGGGCCAAGTCCAACCTGCAGCTGGTGTGTGGAGAAGTAATCCTCCACATATAGGCGCCTGCTCTACTGGTTTGAGCTGCTGCTCTTCGGGCCCTTTGGGCCCTTAGGTACCTTGCAACTCCCTCTGGATCCTTCTGGACAGTGCATCCCGGAAAGACTTCTTCTTCAGTTGGACAGCTTCCCTGACCACCGGTGTCCACCACAGTGTTCGTGGGTTACGGCCCCTTGAGCTACCTAACACCCTAAGACCACAGCTTCCCACTGCAGCT
>NC_045740.1:24658142-24658405 GCF_008692095.1 Etheostoma spectabile | reverse complement strand
AAACTTTGAACATTGTCCACTCAGGTTCAATGTCCCCAGACTCCACAGGGATCCCCTAAAAGCTCCGCCGGAGGTTTGAGTTGAAAGTCTGTCACACAGGGGCCTCCTCTAGATGTTCCCAATTTACCTACACTACCCGTTTGGGCTTACCCGGTCTGTCCAGAGTCTTCCTCCCCCATCCCCTGACCCAACACACCACCAGATGGTGATCAGTTGATCAGTGTCTAAAACATCAGATCAGATGAAACGATTATAAAATCGAT
>NC_045740.1:24658022-24658132 GCF_008692095.1 Etheostoma spectabile | reverse complement strand
CCTTCGGCCTAGGGTGCTCTGGTACCATGTACAATTATGAGCATCCCCACGTTCAAACATGGTATTTGCGATAAACAATCCATGACTAGCACAGAAGTCCAACAACAAAC
>NC_045740.1:24656814-24658012 GCF_008692095.1 Etheostoma spectabile | reverse complement strand
ACTCGGATTCAGATCAGGGAGGCCGTTCCTCCCAATCACGCCTCTCCATGTCTCTCCATCATTGCCCACATACGCGTTGAAATCCCCCAGCAGAACTATGGAGTCCCCCACTGGAGCCCCATGCAGAACTCCATCCAAGGTCTCCAAGAAGGCCGAGTACTCCAAACTCTTGTTTGGTGCATATGCACAAACAACCAGGACCAGAACCGAGACTGTGCGTAGAGGTAAGCCCAACCCAATCTAATTGGTAGCTCTCCACCTCCCGCACAAGTTCCGGCTCCTTCCCCCACAGAGAGGTGACATGCCACATCCCCAGAGCGAGCCTCTGCCGCCCGGATCTGGTCCGTCGGGGCCCCTGATCTTCATCGCCACCCATGTGGTAGCGCACCCGCCCCCAGCGGTTCCTCCCACTTGTGGTGGGCCCATGGAACGATGAGAGAGAAGAAATAGGAAATAGTAAAGAAATATTTTCATTCCTTAAAAAAAACGGATATTTTTTTGACCATCCATATGAATTGTACTGTGATGATGGACACGTTTCTGAAATTTAACATGAAAACTGTTGATTTCTTCAGGCGATTGTTTTTCAGTAGAAATCTTTATTTACATCAGATGGTAGGACATCCTAATTATGACTGGTTTGGGAAAAAAAACTCAGTAAACACAAGACACAGTGTGCAAAAACGAGACTGGAGAATCAAAACAGACTAACGAGCAGTAAACTGATAACCCATTTGGATTCTATTTCGAGTAAGTGTATGATGAGATCAAACCGTGTGATCCCCAGCTGTGGCACCTTTGCTGTTTCCACTTTCTACAGGAAACACAGGGCCAAATCAACATTGGTGTTGACTGACTGATTGGCTGTCACTCATTGTTTTTTTTCCCCCCTCGGCCCTCTGACATGTAGGTTGTGAATCATGATTGGCTCATAAAATAAAGGACGTGGCTGCCTGTCTGTCAGTTCTGTGACAGACTTTAACATCGGAGCTGTCAGGCTCGCCCCTCCGCACAATGATAAGAAAGGATTTATTTCATTTAGCACTGACAAAGGACTGTCAGCATAAAGGAAAATACAGATTAATGCAAATAAAGGATCATGCTTGAAAACTAGAAGGTCAGAGACAAGATGTGCATCATACACCCTAGTGCTTCTATAATAGTAATAATAATAATGATGATAATAATAATAATAATA
>NC_045740.1:24651227-24656804 GCF_008692095.1 Etheostoma spectabile | reverse complement strand
TAATAATAATAATAATAATAATAATAATAACAAGAAGAAGAAGAAGAAGAAGAAGAAGAATTCATTTATTCTGTATATTACTGTGTTGCTAGGCTACAAACAACTGGCTGCGCATGCAGGTTGAGAATAAAGGCCGTCAGTTGCTAAAAGGCATGACTCCTAAACTAAAAAAACAGCTTTTTATTGATTTATTTTGTAAAATAATTTAATTTCTAGCCTCTATACTATACTAATAATCTGGAAAAAATATAAGTAGATCAGCAAATTCACACACATATCCATCTGCCTTAAAATTACATTTAATTTAAAATAGTTGTCAAGCATCGTAGCAGGTACTTTGAGGATAACAACGTGAGAGGAAATTATAATTAAAGATCTGCTGATTACCAGACGGAGAATTTATGTGCTAATCATCTTGCATTGTAAATACAATACAACTATAAAAGGTCTATTAATTGCTTCATGTGCATCTTTGATACAATGTTCGTCAGAACAGCACAGGTTAATCTGTGCAGAGGGTTGTGCAGATGTATTATGTCGTGTTGAATCACACAACACAGATCGTTGCTTCATTTACATTTCAATGCATCATACCAGGCACACTGACGTGAATACATACCCAGAACTACAGAGCCGATCAGCACTTACTGTTTGTATTCATATTCCTGTGTATCAGACAAGCATGTAGAGGAGAAGCTCACAGAGCAGCAGGCAGCATTGTTCACGTTTGACTGCATTTAAATACTCACATTTCTATCAAGCCTTTCAGTCTATACAAAATGCAACAGCACAGACAATTATGTATTTCTGCATGCATATTTGTACATCTATTTCTGTGTGAATGACTACTGCAGTTAACGATTCACGTTTTTCACTCCAAGGTCGATGCAGAGTTCTTCAGTAAAAGGCAAAGCGCTTCCTCGTCCACCTGCACACTGTGAGTAACTGTCAGCATGTCAGCCATCTGCCACCGCGTTTTTCTCTCTCCATACACTTCATTGTGTTGTTGCTCTGATCGGAATGTTTGCACTTGGCCAGCGTCTATGTGTCGCTGTTTTATTTTTTCCTGAGTGTTAGACCTTTTTTGCACGTTTCTCCATGTGTGAAGTCTGTTACGAGTCTGCACACAGGTGTGAAAACGGCTATGCTCTGAGGTGATCTACTGTGATTGTGCGATATTGTGGTTTTTGTATGGTGTTTCTCACATTGCATGTGATTGTGTTTGATGAGTGTGTGTTTGTGTGTGTGTGTGTATGCACATCTGCATGTGTGTGCAACGAACTTCTTCAAGCATGTTTGTGTCCTTGTGTGTCTCTCTATGTATGTGTGTGTTTATAACCCAAGGCCATTCAATAGCACCACAATCATCCATCCCATATCCTGGTCGCTATGGTTACTGAGGCCACTTATCACAGAGGGTCCCGCCAGATCAAACAGGTGTGCATCCTGACGATGTCTCGCCTCAACGACTGTTGCTAGGATCCTTTGTTGCACACAATGCCCAGGTGTTTGTTGCCGCCTGTGAAAACCAGCAGGAGTGCAAAAACATTGTCTTGACATCCCAGCGTGCGTGCGTGCGTGCGTACGTTCGTGTGTGTGTGTGTGTGTGTGTGTGTGTGTGTGTGTGTGTGTGTGTGGTGTGTGGCTCTGCAGGCAGTGTTAGTCAGATGGTAAAATCTGAGCAGCAGAAGTCAATGAGTAACTGTCTCCCCACCAACTACTGTTAAGAGTGGCTTGGAGCAAGTCACTTCACCTCAGATGCTCCTGTGGATTCCCAAACTGTTTCTGCTGAGCAGCATGATGTGTGCACTGTGCAGTGTTAGACTGAATAGGAAGCAGACTAATGCTGTAAAACAACGTGATTTTAGAACGGAATAGGAGTTAAAGTGAAAAGACCCCAAACCCCAGGTTTTAAATCTTTAGGTTTTCTCTCTAACATTAAAGTGGCACTCCAGCTATTTAGTATTGCAGGTAAGTTACATTTTGGGGCTACAAAAACATCCTTAAAATTCCTGTACTCGACATTCAGAACATGAATACAGCAGCAAGATATTTACTTACTACATGGGTACCTAGTTGACCGCTCTCTGGGATATGGTTTCATGCTAATCGAATGTGACCAGTTTTAGCTCAAAACGCTTATTAGCAATGGAACGCTAGTAGTTGGGGCACTGGTAAAGAACCTAGGGGTTAATAACTGAAGCCGTTATATTTGTGTTTTAAAGGGTTAGTTCAGACTCTCCAAAGTCACACAACAACACCAATGATCGGTCAGTTTACCGATTGAGCAATTCCTGTTTTCTGCCAGGTAAAATTACTTTTTGTCAAAGGATTGCAGTGGCTTTGAAGAGAGCAACGGAGGATATAACGGCTTCAGTTCCCCCCTCAGAGAGTGTTTCAGGGTTAGGGAAGATTCAATACGTTATTGCCATCTGATTTAGTTGTTTGGAATTTGCCTCAATGCACTCATGACCAAACCACAAACAATCACAGCATAATCATCAAAACGTAATGTACACAATAAGAAATAAAAAAGCCAAACACATAATACATAGAGCAAGCTTTGGATGGAATCCACACGAAAACACACAAACACCAGAGAGGCGGACGAACAGAGCAACACCGTGTCGCCAAAGGACCGAAAGGGAAAGGGAATCAAATTAATTGAAAGGACTGGGAACATCTGAGGGCCAGAGGAAAGTGCTTGAGGCCTGGCCACAGAGCTAGAAAAAAAAAGGATTGTATCAAATTGTTAAACCTAGTGAGGGTTCTTTGACTTGCAGACCCTGCCAAGAGCCCCGCGCCGCCCACCCTCCCTCCATCCATTTCCCTCCTGTAGCTGTGTTGACGACGACGGTGCTGCCACCCTCACCCTTTCACCACACACCATGCTGTTCTCCACAATTCCTTCCTTCTCCGCCACCCTCCCCCCGGCCTACACACAGCACCTGTTCCCCTATTCATCCTCCTGTCCATCTCTCCATCCTCCAGCTCCAGCACTTGAACCGCGGGTTCTTGTGAGGCATCCTGCTGTCGATAAAGCTTCACCTCCCACCCCTCCCTTCCATTATATCCTATCTAATAAACCTGAAAGGACAAATATAAGCTCCCCCAAAAGAATTGCCCTTCCCTCTAAAACCTCCTCTGAACCTGGAATTAAAGTACGTCTCATATGATTCAGAATAGAGCTACATGTGATATTAAAATACATCTCTTCGCCCTGTATGCATTTCCCAAGTTGTGTTGCTCTCTCCCTCAGTTTGCTTTGCACATCACTAGCACTAAAAATATTTACAAGATAATTAATATTGACAGGTCTTGTTCAGTCAGCTGCCCAGAAGTATACCCGTATATCCATATTGACAAGTAGGTTGCAGTCTGAGCTGCCTTCCACCTGTTTGTGAGTTTATTTCTGTGTACACAATTACTACATGCAGTCTGAACTTCAGTGTGCTCCGGGGGCATTTACACCTGCAGTTGATCTGATTTGGTTGTATCTGATTAGGATTTAATTAGGTTGTAGTCTGGTGCCAGGTGCATGCAAGGTACTTAAGCGGAATGAGGAAATGCAATTTTTGAAATTAAAGATTTCTCTGCCATTCTTCCCTCCCTGCACCGCTTCCTTCCTCCATGTTCTCCCTTTCACCTTTTCCATATGTCGCTCATTTCAGACATTGCACCTTTCTCTCGCTGTCACTCCTCCATTTCTCTCCTCTACCTCACACTTCTCTCACACCACTTCCCTCACCTCTCCTCACTCAACAGGGCTCCTCTTCCTCCTCGCCCTCCTCCTCCTCCCCCTCCTCCTCCTCCTCCTCCCCCCCCTCCTCTCCTCTCCCCTCTCCTCCTCAGTCCCACTTCTCCTCGTTCTTTTCACTCGCGCTCCTCCCCTAACCCAATAACGCTGGCTCTCGAGAGCTGCCTCGCCGCTCCACCTCACCTTCACCGCTGCTCTTCCAGCAACTGAACACCCCCCCCCCCACATACACAACACACACGTCTGTGGCTGCATCTCCCCCTGCGGCGAGCCCTCGCCTCAGACCACCGTGTACAGGATGCTCCCTCCTGTGAGAGGTCACTGGTCAGGCTGTTTTCTCTGTTCTCCCCCTCAGCGATTCTCTAACCATGACTGGAGATCACAGAGTCTTTCATTCTCCCTTGAATGGGCTGCCAAAGGGTTAAATATTTATTTATAAGTCCAGTATTGTTTTACAGATACATTTTAACACTCCCGTTATTTGACTCTGTGCTCTGTGTTGATCCTTGCAGAGACACACAGGGAATTTATAGCCATCCTGATATGGATTTGTAGCATATTTTAACATGAGGCTTTTCGGATTAACTGTGAACCCGTATAATTACACAAAACAGGGCTACACTTTGACACCAGTGGCACTGGTAGTGCTATTTTTTTATTTTTAAATTAAGTACTTATTTCAACTGAATGTCGCGTTGTCACACAAAGGTTGTCCCGCTCTTTGTGTTTCTGAAGACACAAATGCATGTGAGATTAATTTTTTTTTTTAGGATGACTAACTGTATTTAATTTAATCATATCAAATAGAAAAATTGAAACAATTGGAGCATTTATGGAAGCATGTGCAGAAAGTATGACATTTCAAAACCTATTACGCCTAAATGTTTTTTAGGTTTTATGTAAGGCCTGTGACAACGATTAAAAATCAGCTTATAAATGCTTCAGATTTATATTTTACATTTTAAATATCTCTTACACAGTTTAGCAAAGAGTCATAATAATGTCTCTTTTTCCTCAACTTTAGTGTTTCTTTAGTTACTGCTCATTTGGGAGTCACTATATATAGCCAAGTAATTAAGTAATAAAATAGTCATTTTCACACTACAACACTCAGTATTTTAAACACACTAGTTCCCATTGATGAAACACTGTATGTTTTGCATTATAAATTAGCAAAAGCAATAATAAGAATCATATGTATTCTTAAAATACAGCTTAAACATTATGATCATGAATATTGCCCCAGTGCTATTTGGGGTTTAATGGAAGAGGGAACAGGTGGCATGAATTGACGACAGTTGAGGCAGACGTTTGATTTTCGTTGTACTATGAGGCTAACTCATGTGTGAACCCATTTGAACACTGTTACCAGTTGTAAAGAGATGTTGTCGTTTATTATTTCCGTCCCGGCTGAGAAGGACCTGTAGCAAAAAAGGACTTAATTGCTCAACCTTTTTATTTAAAATCCATTTGTGTGAATGTACTTTTGAGAAAATCAATCACAACATAAATTATCTTCACAATTGTAAATCATAAAGTATGCTGGTGGCCAGAGGACCGAGAAATCTGTTCTGTCACAGAGTGAATAATGAAAATGTGTCATCTTGGATGAGGAAGCCAGACGCACACTGCTCTTCAGTGAATTCCATTTTCTAATTCTCTGACAGACGCAGAGGGGGAGCAGAACACATGTACCTCCCCCTCACACACACCAATTACCGCAATGAGCAAATGAAAGGTTGTGTCCCATCAGGGCCACCGTAGGGGGTAGAGAGAGAGGAGAATGTAGCGAGAGAAGAGGGAGTTATACATAATTGCCC
>NC_045740.1:24638292-24651217 GCF_008692095.1 Etheostoma spectabile | reverse complement strand
ACACACATACACACACACACATACACATAGCCTGCATTAACAACAATCATCTTCTGCTGTCACCGTTGTTGATAATCTCAGAGTTGTCTGTTCAGTTTTACAGCAGATTGGCTCTCCCTGCACGCATTCGCTCCTTGTTTTTTTGTTTTTTTTCTGTCTCGTCCTCGATTTTTTTTTTTCTATCTCCATTCCTCCATCATGCCATTTTACCCACTCCTCCTCCTCGTCAACTGCCACCATGCTCAGTGACATTTTCCCTGGCGTAGTTTGTCCAATAATAGCAGTCAAAATATGTAGAACGAGTCTGTCGGGTCAATCAGGTTTTATTTGCAGTTTCACAACATCCAAATGAATGACAATGACTGACTTAACCAACTTTTATAGTGCTTATATTAATGCAGCTATTACATGTATTTATACATATTATCATATATGGGTGTTAGTTTCATTCTGTAAAGCTTCATGAGGCAAATCTTTGAAGAACAAAATTCCCCCTTAAGATTCTCTGTAGAGCCTTGATCTGAGGGGTACAGAAGGAAATGTAAATTTAGAACCTCCCTGACTAATTTGTATCAGCTCTGTGTATCTCCAGTGTGTCAAAACTTAAATCTAACTGTAAATCTGAGAGGCGAGAAGCCCAGCTGACTGCATGTTCTCACTGCACTCGGCTGCAGCAGTGTCTCTGCGGGCTAATTGAAGTCAACCACAGGGCACTGCTAATGATCAGCCCACAGTGGCCCTTGGTCTGTCATCTCTTTGTCTGCAGCCCCGCATGGTATTTAGAGATCGTGAAGGTTGAGAGAAAATGAGAGAATGGCAAAAAGCACGGTAAAAAATAAAGAATTAACTAAGGCGAGGTGTTGGAGGAGGAGTGGAGAAGACCATGGTGTAGAGGTAGGGGTGATGGGGGGGGGGGGCTTGTAGGTGTTAGAGAGATGACCCATGTGATAAAATGACCATCCCGCTGTGCAGGAAGTAGCCATGTCCGGCTCTGCTCACTTCCGCTCAGTGGTCATCATCCTTCCCCCGAGCCCAGCTCCAGATTCACTAACATAGAATCGATCCGAGCAGGTGGAGCAAAAGGCTGGAGGACAGGAACTGTGGATGGGGTGAGAGAGGACGAAGATGAGGATGAGGAGGGGGGGGGGAGGGAGGGTTACAGGGAGGGGAGGAGTGTGGATAAGGACAAGACAGGAGGAGGAAAGAGACAAGAGGAGGGGGAAATAGAATGAAAGAAATGAAAGGACACAAAAGGGAGGGAAAGGGAAATATGGTTAAGGGGAAATGAAAGGACAGAAGAGAAAAGGAAAGAAATAGGGAGGAAAAGGAAAGGATTGTAAACGAAAAAAAGGGGAAAATAAAAGGACAGAAGGGGAGAGAACAGAGGATTTGTACTATGGATTCTTGTGGTTACAAAAAACCTTGTCAAATCCACAGGTTATCAAATTTTCATATTGATTGATGTAATTAAATCTACAACATAAGAGAAGCTGGGGAATTAGAGAAACCTTATCCACGGCTGGAGAAGATTGTGAGGGAGATGCAGATGTTTTCTCATGTTTTTTCTACTGAGTGTAGACAGTGTTGTTTTACTGCTACAGCACAACTTATACGACCCTGTGTGTTTTCACAGCCGGTCACATTTGCCCTCGTGGCATTTGGGTTTACGATTCCTGGGAGCCGTCTGCCACCAGTTAGATATAACCTAAAAACAAGCGTCAAGGCTGTGCCAGTCAGACATGATGTACTGTATTAATGCAAGAGATCATCAGAGTAGAGCAGAAAAACAGCAACTAATCAGCCACTGCC
The DNA here is from genome assembly GCF_008692095.1 of Etheostoma spectabile. Lineage (NCBI taxonomy): Eukaryota > Metazoa > Chordata > Actinopteri > Perciformes > Percidae > Etheostoma > Etheostoma spectabile. The sequence continues at coordinate 24,649,408 of NC_045740.1, read as the reverse complement.
AGTTTTTGTCCTTTTTAGTCATTCAGGCTCAAACAATAAAATGTAATACCCCAAATACAGTCAAATCAGTGCAGTTTCATAGCTCATCATAGTCACCAATTGTTCCCACTACAAGCTGCAATATGAAAATGAACAAAAAGGCTTGGAAAATCCCTTTTCTTCTGACATAAGAAATCCTTGCAAATCACCAAGGCTTGTCATCAAATTTTTTTCTGACAACAAAATGAAATGTTTGGGTCAACATGCTGCTCTTTCAGTTGATGTTCCAGTGGTGACTGTCTTCAAACCATTATAATTTGACATAAAACACTGATTCCCAAGAAGGAATGTGATTGGTTATATGTTGACAAGAGCTGGTGAAGCAGAAGAGTGAGCTGGGAAGATGAATTAGTATACTTGCAGGATATATACGTACAATAAGAGCAACAGGTGCAGAACAAGCATCCCTGCACAGTGTTGAAGCTTCCAACGTTTCTTCCTTCTGACTGTGAGAATTACATCCGGGGCGGTGCCGCGTTGGATTGCATAGATTGCATTATATTTTCAGCCACAGCTGTTATATTTGTCCACCCCTTATCGTGTCATCTGCACACACTAGGACTTCTTTTAAAAACCTGACGCGAAGACCCTGCATCATCACCACATTAAGAGCCTTGCCTAATGAAGTGGCGGCATGAATTAAGATGAACTGGAGCGGCTCTCTCTTTGCATGTCGTTAACGTGAAACCGTAAACTAAATCATCATCATGAACAAGCTGTTAATGATATGATTAGCTTACCGTACATGTAAAGGAAAATTATTCATATTGGATATTATAGAATATAATAAAAGAGCCCACCCCATTCCCCCTGCTCTGTATAAGAATTACATTTCACTAACTGGCCTTGACAACCTAATTGAACATTAGTCTAATATAGAACATTACCAGAAGAGAAATGAAAGCCTGCTGTCCCTGAACGCTCTGTCAGCTTCATTGTGAACTCCATAGTCTTCTCCCAGTTATTTCTCTCTTTGGCTCTGAGTGAAAGGACCTTCATCCCAAAGTGAAGAGCATAATTTAGCCTGCTCTAATGACATAGAACTACTCAGCAGGCTACCCATAATTGTTAGACCAGGGCTGGGAGAATAATAGTCCAAAACTCTCACCCTTCGAGCTTTTCTCCAGCACAAGTCTGAGTATATGCAGTGACCCAAGTCCACCAGAAAGACAGACCAAGATAACTAGAACCACTAAGTTATGTGAACTATGGGGAGCCCATTATTTCTCAATGCTTTTTAATGTGAGAATTAGAAGCAGACTCGAAGTGGAGCTAATTTCTAATGTGTCATTCATGTGTGTGTGTGTGTGTGTGTGTGTGTGTGTTGGGAGGGGGGAGGGGGGGCAGGCAGCATGTCCTCATGTGGCATTCTTCAATGTTCCTCGTCTAATACCTGTAACTTAGTGGCTCATACCGGACGTTAATGAGTACTGAGAAGGGCACCTCGCCAGGCACAGAAAGAGGGGGAGAGATGAGTACTTAGGGCCCAGAGAGAGAGAGAGAGAGAGAGAGAGCAAGAGAAAGAAAGGACAGCAGTGTTGGTCTAATGAACTCATAGCCGGCTGTACACTGTCACTCTCCTGCTCAGCCCTGTGACCTGGACAATACAGCCACATTGTTGCCACTGGAATTGTATGCTAAGCCAGGCAGCCCGCACCCCATAGAGAATCAATGGCTCCTGTAACTGGAACTTGATGGCGGTGCAGTCCAGCGAAGGCAGCTGTCATTCGAAGTATTGTCGGTTCTGACAGCTGATGATGAGGGCATTGTAAAGAGAAAAAAAAACAGCAGAACGCCAGAAAAGTACAGACATCTCAGGGTGCAATGTGGAGGCGGTTAACCACGAAATTATAAAGATTTTAAATCTACAGCTGCAGCAGCTAAAAGAAGTCAGGTTAGGGACTGTACACTAATTATTTGGGAGGAACGGAGGGTCGGAAAAGTTTATTTTTTATTTTTACTTGAGTGAGTTAATAGTTGCATAAGTATCTACATAATGGGTTATGCAACTCTGACAATTGGACATACAACTCACCTTATACATTAACATTAGACTTAGATTTCTCTTTATTAATCCTTTGGGGATGACTCCCGCAAGGAAATTGAAATTTCCAGCATCAGTTTTTAGCAAGAAGAATACAGTACAAAAAAAAAAGACAGCATAAAAAAATAATTCATTTTAAAAATTTGGAATCTTGGGTGGGATAAAACATAAATTGTGCCTAGTCTGTGCGGTCCAGTAATATTTTAAGCTGATGGGGGAAGGGTGTTGTAGTCTTTTCACTCAAAGGAAAAGGTCGGAAGAACTTTAATAATGCAAGAAAAAGAAAAAAAAAACTATTCTTGCCCCAACACTGTCTTTTAGGGTGAGAATTTTCAGCGTTGGATTAATACACAATTGGTGCTCTTGTGAGTGTATGCATAAGCATGTCATAACGAGACATGGAGCTTAAGGATTTATGAAGTTTTTATCCCAGTTTAATGTACACATTTTACTTTGTACATTTAACAGCTTAAAAGGTAACTATTGTTTTTGTCAACCCCATTTCACCACGCATTTGTGTTTAATGGGCTGATGCGTTAAAAAGTCTTTGAACTTGGTCCAGTATTGAGTGAGATCGCGTGGACGGGCCGGCGCCAACCAAGCTTCAATGGAACCTAATGGGGCAATTGTGGCGCCTTGCTGTTTGTCCAATAAGTGATTTTGTTTCACTACTGACAGGCTCAGATTGTTACTAATAGGTCTGACAACATTATCGACCTCAGGACGGGACTTTTTGTCCGAAGACAGCGGTGCGGAGAGTGAAACGCGAGACGAGAAAAAGGCGTTCAGCTAGTCTGTTGTTTCGGAGTAAGCTACAGAAATCATGGCCTCCTGTTATCTAAACGATTTTAAATGTAATGGATCAACATTTAACCCTTGTGTTGGTTTCCCACATTTTTGTCACTTTTTCAATGTTGTGGGTGAGTTTTTAAAAATATTTGTAATGTTGCGTTTCAGCGCTTATTTCGATGGCCCATTTTTTGTGAGAGAAAAAATGAACTGAAAACGGGTCAGTCTGACCCAAGGACAACATGAGGGGTAAATGATTTCAACAGCGTGGAGGAGGTCTTCATAATTGGATGGCTGGCCATATTCACTTGAGCCAGAGTGGGCTATAGTCCATGGATGAATTCTATGGATGAAGAGCAGACAAGGGGAGAGGGGGAGAGAGAGTTGAAATGGGGCCCAGGTTGAAAAAAAAATGGTAATTACCCTTTAACACCACCGGGTCCAGCACCTCAAAGCGTAACTCTCTGCCAAATGCAACCTAGCGTCTTTTTGTGAAGGTATCTGAGTCAAACTTTCGTTTAAAAGCGTAATTAGGACGGAAACGCCACTTTTAAGGTTTACCCTATTCTCGTTTTCAGTCAAATTACCTTTTGAATGGGAGAGCTAGGGGCGCTACTACGATGGCATCAAAATCACTATTCTTAAAACACTAAGAAGGCTCGACACAACATGAGACTTTGCTCCAAGTATCACCAGGGGCTCGACACATGAACTCAGTATTGAGAACATTGTTTGTGTACATAGAGTTTACCAAAAAGAAAGGTTTTAACAACTCTCTTAGCTGTTGGTTTTCCGGTTGCCGTCCATCTAGCTAGTCAAAAACAGTCAAGGGAGGAGAGTGAAGATGGAACGCTCGTAAAGCTTAGTTCCATATAAATGCACGGATAATTTGTTGTTCCTCATATAAGGATGGCATTTCCTCCTATGGAGTCCGCATTCAGAGATCGACACTTTTTGACTGGTAAGAAGGCTGTGAGCAGAAACAACAACAGCTAAGTGAGTTGTCAAAACCTTTTTTTTTAGTAAACTCTGTGTGCACAGACAATGTTCCCAATGTTCATGTGTCGAGCCCTCTTAGTGTTTTAAATGATGCTATCACAGAAATTCAATTCAATTCAATTCAATTTTATTTATAGTATCAATTCATAACAAGAGTTATCTCAAGACACTATACAGATAGACCACACTCCAGAATTTACAAGGACCCAACAGTTCTAGTAGTTTCCTCCAGAGCAAGCAACAGTGCGACAGTGGCGAGGAAAAACTTCCTTTTAGGCAGAAACCTCGGTCAGACCCAGGCTCGTGGTAGGCGGTGTCTGACGATGCCCCTAGCTCTCCCATTCAGAAGGCCATTCGACCAAAAACGAGAATACGGTAAATCTTAAAAGTGGCGTTTCTGTCCTAAATATGCTTTTAAATGAAAGTTAATCTCAGGTATATACACAAAAAGACCCTAGGTTGCATGTTGGCAAGAGTTACGCTTTAATAGGCTTCCGAGATTTCTAGGCGGTATTGAGGTTGCAAAGTAGTGTGTGTGTGTGTGTGTGTGTGTGTGTGTGTGTGTGTGTGTGTGTGTGGTGTTTGTGTGGTGTGGGTGTTGTGTGTGTGTGTGTGTGTGTGTGTGTTCTTTTCAGGAGTTAAGAGCTCTTGTCTCCATCACTAAAACATAGAGTGCAGCACTCCCCGACCCTGCCGGTCATTTCTCTACTTCCAAATGTCACAGTGTCACAGACTTTTGTTGAGATCAGCAAGCAGGGCACCAGTGGTGAGTTTGTGTGTGTGTGTGTGTGTGTGTGGTGTGTGTGTAAGACAAGGTAAAAAAAAAAAAAAAGAGAGTACCCGCAGTGAGGGTAGAACAGATGATGGAGAAACATTACAAGCATCACAGAAAGTCCACATCCTCAATACATTTCAGATAAATAAGTGATTTGTGTCTTTTCTCCTGCAGGACAATAATGAGGTGGGAAAGCCATGTCGGTCAGCGTGTGGCGCTGGGCCGTTTACCCACCATTAAAGATTAATAGAAATAGAAGAATGGCAGAGAGGTCAGCGAGGCTCAAGCCAGCGATATTAACAGGAAATAGGATGGAGCAGAGACGCTGTAGGTGGGCTTCAGCTAAACAAGCCATTATCATTGATTTACAGGATATTTGTCATTCACAACACAACCTGCACCCACAAATAGTGTTGTGATGTTTGACTTCAATAATGGACAACTGCTGAACATGATTTCAGTTATCCCACTGATGTATTCCTACTCTTTTGCACTTTGCTTTATTTTTTTCCCTTTTGCTCTCCGCTCCCCTCATCTTTTTTCTTTAATTTCCTTTCCTCATCTATACCCGTTTTCTTCAACGTCCTTTCTTTTCCTCAAAAGATCCCTTGTTTCCTTTTATTTACCCTTTTTCTTTCTTTTCCTAGTCTTTCTTTTCTTTCCTATCCTCTCCTCCTCTGACCTTTGCTTTCCTTACATTTTTCTTTTGTTTGCTCTCCTCTCATCTCATTGCCTTCCCCTATTCCTTCTCTTTATTTTCTTTTTTTTCTCTCTTCAGTTTTTCTATCTCTTTCCTCCTCCCTTTTCCTTCCCTTAACCACTTCTTTCCTTGGCTGTTTCTCTGCCCTTCTCTGCCACTCTCCTTTTTCCTTACCTTATCTTTTGCATTACCCACTCCTCTGCCCTCCTCCTTCTTTTCCTGCAGAGATCCCCCAATATTGGCAGTGCTTTGGAAAACCAATACCAGGAGATTAAACATGTCCTTTCACTCTTCTGTTATTAAAACAGCCTGTGACTCTGTCACAACCCTGTGCTCAGCTTTGTGCGTGTGTGAGATCTCTCTCTACACTCTAGCCCAAATTATAACCAATAAAATAGCCACAGTGACAAAGGACACGCACACAAAGGACAGCTGGGAGACTTGTTACCTACAGGTATGCAACTTACAAGTGTGAGTCTGTGTTTGTGTGTGTGTGTGTGTTGTACTGTACTTAATGGTGCATTATTACCGTCCATGAGAATGCATTGATTAAAGTCATCATGGTTGTTTTGTCTCTCCCACTCTACGTTGTGTCCTCACGCTCCTGTTTGCATCAACACACGCAAACCCAAAGTGTCTAAATGTCCTTCGATGTTGAGCCTTCTTCGTGTGTGACGTGTCAATGAATGAGGTAATGAATCACAAAACAATCCCAAACACATTTACGTTGGTTACACTATACGGTGTGTAATGTGTTGTGTCATTGCTTGTGTAATGTGTTCATGTGATTAGCCTAAAGTCAGGATGTTCTCTCTTTAGATATGTGATTGTTGATTAATGAGGATATGTTATTACATTTCATTTTTACACCATTAATAGCAATGTACAGCAACTGACTTTACTGTTGATTCCCACATTAAAGAGCAAATAAATCCTTTTTTTAATCAGGAAAATCCTCAATATTGGATGTCGCACCTCATCTGACTTACAGGGCTGCTGTTGGCAGATAATCAGGAGGCAGCACTTTGTCTCGCAGCCCTGTCAGAACAGTGTGACACGTTGTGGAAGACTAGTGATTTTGTTGTTGTACATTCATGTTCTTGACAACAAGTCACAGTCTACCTCAGTGAGTCCCGCCTGCACGTCCCTCCTCTCCTCCACCCTTTGCTGTTCCTCTTTAAATTAGTTACTGTTTTTGACTTCCAGCGTCCACATGGCTGCGGCTCACAGTTAGACTCAGCTCACCTGTACATTTAATGGCTATACCAGAATGCATGCCAGTCATAAAATATTGTTTGGGTTTGATATGATGAAAATCTCAAGGTTTATAACTCTAAAGAAACAAAGGTAATCTGACCCCATTTCCATTTTAATCTTGACCCATGGCCCTGCAGGTAGACCCTCAAATTTGCATCTTTTTTGTTGTTGTTGGACATTATGGTCTTGAAAAAGTAAGCACTGTAAACCCTGTACCGCTATAGGTCAGCTTCTCGACATTTGTCTTTGTTGCTGTATGTTATTGTGTACAGAGAATACATAACTGCACATGTCCTGGTAAAGTTGCACTACTTTGCTCGTGATACCAGACAAATAAACGACAGAACTGCGAGGCAACACTTCAAGACATATGTCGAATCCATTGGAGGAAAAAAAAGAATATTGTCCCTTTCTTTGCATATGACTTGTACTGTATACATTTTCGACTGTACCTGAAATAAAATGAAAGCGGCTAGCCTGTTCGTGTGAGCTGATTAATGTTCTACGCTCTGCATATTCCACCCCATTGTACATCTCAGCCAGACTCCAACTGTGGCAATCAATTCAATCAGCAGCGCTTATGAACCCATTACAATCTAGCTGAGAGCAGGCGGGGGCTGCATCCTTCAACTGGCCTCAGAGTAATTACTATTTAGTCAAGCCAAAAGGATAGAAGGATGAAACGATAGATGGATGGATGGATAGATAGATAGATGGATGGATAGATGGGTGGGCAGACTAATAAAACATGTCCCTAATGACTCGCATGTGACTATGAATATGCATCACAGCGATTGGGCAAAAAGAGTAGGTGTTTTGTTATTTAGACCCCCCTCTGAGAATGCTGTAGAAGGTTGTCATGGTGACTTACGTGTACCATAGCAACCAAGCTGAATGTTTCATCCCAATTCTGAAGGCCAGTGGTCTCGCGTCGCTGCGAGGATGTCTCCGGGCCTCGAGGTCGTATTATATGATGTAGGAAATTCATTGGCCGAAACGCTGACAGAGACAGCCCACCACTCTCACCTCGTGCATAATTACAGGCTCAGCTCTCCGTCTGCACAAGAAGAGGGATTTTAACAATGCTTGCAGTAAAACATTTGATGTTTGAACCACTAACCTCTGGACTACATGTATTTGTACGGCATGTATTTCTGTGTCTCTTAAATGGGAATTGGACTGGTGTTCACTGTGGTGTTCACAGTCAAAATGGTCCGGGGCCTTGGATCACTGATTCATTGCTTGTTTTTTAAATGGACTGTAAATGTAAATGGACTGTATTTAAATAGCGCTTTTCTAGTCTCAACAAATACTCAAAAGAGCTTTTACATATTACATGAACCATTCACACACATTCATACACTGTAACCGAGGCTGCTGTGCAAGGTGCAACCTGCTCATCAGATAAACACTCACACACATTTACACTCCGATGGCGCAGCATCCGGGGACAACTCGGGGTTCAGTGTCTTGCCCAAGGACACTTCGACATGGGACTACAGGGTCAGAGATCAAACCACCAACCTTCCGACTGGCAGGTGACCACTCTACCACCCAACCACTCAACATCCCGTTTTGTTTCCCCTTAAGTCGTTTCTAGATTGAAAAACATCATATATACATATATATGGTGTTTTTCAATATTCAGTATACATATATACACACACACACACACACACACATATATACAGTATATATACATATAGTAAGAGGCATCACAATACTATCATCGATACTATCATCTCAATACTTATTTCACAATACAATAATATTGCAATTTTAAACATTTTGCAACATTCTTCAAATTTTTTCCAATTTCAAATTATGTCCCCGAAAGAAGACTTTGTTAACATCTGTTTTCACCTAAAAAGTTAGATAGTTTGTTCATCTCACTTCAAGTTTATTGCTGCAAAATGGGATTGTCAAGCAGACAAACTGACCAACACATATATAATAATAGATCGATACTTAGCATCTGTGTATCAATACAGTATTGCCACAGATAATATTGCAATTGTATGCTGTATTGATGTTCTTCCCACCACCCCTAATTTATTATATATATATATATATATATATATATATATATATACACATTTGTATCATGTATCAGCTTGTGCCAACTTTTCATTAGTCTAACCTGCAGCCAAATGTTATTCACATTTTTGGGTTTGGCTGCAGGTCAGTGGGGTTGAAGAGGTTGAATAAACCAACACCAAACCACCACAGCAAATTGCACTTGTATACATGTTTCTATTCACAATGATTACAAGGACACGCAGCCCTGTACACCGTTAGGAAATACATGCATGTCTCCTTGTTAACCAGCCTTGAACGCAAATAGCCTAAGGTCTAGTGAAAAACCCATTCAATTACTTTACTGAATTTTTGCAGATTTGGAACCCTCTCCAGGCTATAAATGAGTGGTTTGATATTAAATTATCATTTTTCATCTTAGAAACAAGCCCAAGACATTGTTGATGAAATTATTGTCGTTATTGTATCCATTTTAATGTGAAGCTCATTTAGTTAACTCACAATGAAAGATGCTGTATTAATAGCATTGCCTTCTGTCATTTGTGGGGAATATTGATGATACAGACTGTTTTTCAAACTGTCACTGTCAGCTCTGTTTGCTCAGTTACATGTTTGAAGAGACAGACTGGCAAGTGTTAGAAAAATTAGATAAAGTTGTCAACGACAGCTGGAACAGCAAATCAGTTTCAGGATAGGAATCCAAGACTCTGGTGTGGGATGTCAGTAAATGTGCACTGCTGCTCTGAGCAACAGCCTTTTAATTCAGAGCTAATTGTTATAAAAGAGAAACACTTCTTGACAGGGTTAACGATGTAGGGATATATTTAAATATAGTTTTGGATGTATTTACAGAAAACTAAATAAAACTCAACAGCTTACTGCTAAATTCCGATATTTCTCATTAATAATGACCATGTGGTTAGAATAGAATGGGAAGACTTTGATATTGTTTTTTAGGTCACAGCTCTTAGCTAATCAGCTCTCAGCCAACAAACTTTAGCTGGAAATTAATTATCACCAGATGGAGTCCTCCAATACTCTAACGACACATAGAATTCAGATAGGACTACATTGTTTGTCTGGCTTCCAAAACAGCTGCAAATCATTGTTGAAAAAGAAATACATTTTATGATGTGGCAATGCTATGGTTAAAGTTTGCTAGGCACAATAACAACCTGGTTAGGTTTAGGTTTAAAGATCCAAGTTTGGGCTCAGTAGCAGAGCGGTCGCCTGCCAGTCGGAATGTAAAAGTGCTTTGAGTAGTCGTTAAAACTAGAAAAGCGCTATATAAGAATAGTCCATTTACAGTTTTGGGTGTTAACTTCTGTATTTTATGGGCTTTGTCACTTCAATGTAAACATGTCATTTTTGTTCCACAAGGAAGTACAATCTCTCCAGTTATATTTACCCTGTACACAAATGAATGAATGAATGCAGGAGCAACACACCGGAGCACGCTACAATAAAATGTGTAGATGATACAGCGACTGTAGGTTTGATATAGGACAACGATGAAACCAACTACCAGGCTTGGGTAGATCAGTTTTTAGAATGGTGCAGGTCCAGTTGTCTTCTCCTAAACACAAGAAAACTAAAGAAATCACATTTGACTTTAGAAGGGGGGCTTTGACCCACTAGCAGATGACTTTAGAGGGGCAAGGGATTGAAGCTGTAGGGGAGCATAAATACTTAATAAACAATAACAGATGTTAAGCTATCATGGAATACCAACACTAATGCCATCTATAAAAAGGGTCTGCAGCAACTGTATTTTATGAAGAAACAGACAGTTCAGAGTAGAAAAAGACATGATGACTAACTTTCTGTTCCATTGCCTGGTATTTGTCTTTGTCAGTGACAAACAAAAATAAATTGCAGAGGATAGTTAACATGGCCAGCAAGATTGCTGGACATCAGTTAAATTTTCTGACCACAATCTGCAAATCCAGGGTGGTGAGGAAAAGACAAGCAATTTGTGGGGACGGGCTACATCCCCTATATCAGGCGTATGAGGTGCTGCCTTCAGTTTTGACCGAGAACATGTGGTGTCCCACAGGGCTCGATTCTTGGTCCTTTGTTGTTTCTATTTTATTGGCTTCACTGCTGCATCCTCCTTACTGCAAATGTAACACTTGAAGAAAAAAAAAACAGCCTTTTTCTACTACTCGAGCCGGACCACTTACTGCTCTCATCTAATTCAAATTAAACTTAAAAAGGTGTATACAGGTTCATCATTTTAAAGATAAAGTCAAGGGAGTCATTACCAATAAGGTGGAAAAAACTAATTCACTTTGTCGCAGTAAGATGATAGTCTCTAGCTATCATCAAAAGTGTGGTTAAGTTTCCCTGACCTCTAAGCTCCATGCGTCCCAGAGTAATTTCTCAAATTAGTCTTGAAAGCAGCCCGTCTTAGCTTTTGGCAAAGTTGGTTGTACATTTTTTTTGCTATTTGTCTAATATATATATATATATATAT
>NC_045740.1:24635543-24638282 GCF_008692095.1 Etheostoma spectabile | reverse complement strand
TATATATATATATACACACATATATACACACACACAGACAGTATGTTTGTATAGTAATTCCTTACCTTTGTAACTTCAAAATGTACTTTCCACGTTTCAGATTAGTGCTTTTGCAAAACTGGGAATTATACTACAACTCTATGTTTAACATATGAATGTTTAATATGTCCTTTTGATCAAAAATGTGATTAAACCATTAACTGTAAGATGAAAGTTTCACATTTTAAATGTGTATAGTTTTTATTTGTGGGATATGAGAAACAGCTTGTGTGTAAATGTGTAAACTTAGCAAACGCAGTGTCAGGGAGAAGCTTTCTATAGAGGACCTTTCTCATCCAAGGATGCTGCTCAGAGCTGTGATGGTTATGTATTCCCCAACCTTCTTCTGCCCTCTGCTGTCCAAAAACTGTAATGAGTCAACAGAGCTCTTCCAAAACTTCATCCTCATCCAAACCTGTATGTGCTTAAGTCTATGCATCCACATTAATATGTGCCAATGTTTTTTGTGACCTGCTACTTCTTCGCCTTGTTTGCACATATTTGCAATGAAGGAAAAAAAAGCACCAAATAAAAACAAGAGATCAATAAAAATGCTTATGGATGTATTTTAATAAAAATAATTCTGTCAAAATTAAACAGAATACAATTTTTCTTTTTTAACATGTTTCCAGTACATAGGTCTTTTTTTCAATTATCATTTTTCCTTTTTTATATTGTTTTAAACGTTTTAAAAGTCATGCTAAGTAGAGGGTAACTCATTTCACAATTGTTTTTTTTTTATTTTATTTTTTGCTAAAACTCAAAAGTCAAAATATGAAATTAAAATCATGATAGGAGTCAAGTGCGCACAGCTTGCCAGCGATGCCTAAATCCATTCATCCGGCCTCTCCTGAAGAAGTCCATGTGGCTTTAAAGGCCTTGGGCCCATTTCGAAAACTGTTCACATCCCTTCTTCCTTAAAACAATCACTGATCACATCAGTGGCTATGTCTATGCAGGGATAAGAGAAAGGGTGCGTGGTAACAGTGCTGAGGCGCAGCCCAGGCTCACACACAAAGGACAGCTGGGAGACTTGTTCCCTACAGGTATGCAACTTACAAGTGTGAGTCGGTGTGTGTGTAAGAGAAGTCCTTCAGCTGTAGAAGCAGATGTCAGGAGTGTGTGCTGTATGTGTGGTTATTAGAATAGTTCCTATTATAGCAGAAGTCTTTAAAAAAAAAAAGCTTGGTAAAAAGGTTTGACCACATACCCTGTAGCAAAATTATTCCATATTTCTCTACCATAGACTGAAATTCTCTAATAAATGGAAATGTACACGTCAGGGTGGATCCACAAGCCATTTACCAGGTCACAACAAAGAAGTCGAAGTGACAGATTTCCACAGTCAGACAACATTAACTCAGTGCTATATGGTAGAAAACCTGGTGTAAAAACAAGAGTTAAAATGTTTGAGACAAAGTGAAGGGATGGGACAAAACAAGTTTGTCATCAAAATCCAATTATTGGATTGTACCTAGGGTGAAGTGGAGTCTAATTTGTGATTTTGCGATAAACAATCACCCGTTTAGATACAGAGACAGAAAGCTGATCAAGATGATGAAGATACAATGTCAAAATGAACAAGACCTTATCAAATGATTAATCTCATTAACAGACATAAAAGAGCCAATAAACTATGAAATAATTTAAGTTTAAATTATCAAAACTCAACTCAGGCCCAGGAAAATTTCCAGAATCACACACTGCCTAAGTAACTGTGAATTAACCGGCAAATATAAGCTGCTGCCGCTAACACTTGCTCTTTGCTTTGATGATAAATCCAAGCCTACAAGCCAGCCTAGCTAGTTAGCTGGCTAGGTAGGTAGCATATGTAGCCTTGTCAAGCTAAATAAAAAGAAAGTGTGGTTACTGGCCAGTGTGTTTAGGAGCAACAGCAACTACTTGGTTGACTCAAAATGTCTAACTAGCTAGTAAGTTAGCCACTAGCTAATATGAGATAGCTGGCTACATTTTGGTAGTTTTTGAGCCTGCGAAGAGAAGCTCGAGACATGTGATTGGCTAAAAGGGGTGGGCACTGGTGACGGCAGACTTTTGAACAGAAAATGTGAAATTAGATTTTTCAGATTTATTGGCTCAATTAAACATTTTACTCTATTCATTCATGATATTTCACAATGTCCAATTTATTCACTTACTATCACTAACACTTTGGGACTCCATACAAAAGTGGCTGATAGGGAGGCGTGGTAGCTGTAATGTCATGCTGTTGGTGGCTATTAGTGGTAATTAGTAGTTTTTTTTTACTACTGATCTGACTCCAAAACAGGTTAACATGTTATTAAATCTCATGGTGGCCAGCAGCAAACCTAAACAATAAAAGAAATATCCTTCTTTTCCAGTTACTGTACATACTGGGAGGCACTCTGGGACAAACCTCATGTCCAATAGGACATAATCAAGTCAAGTTCATGGGTGTTAGAAAAATGGAGAGTGAAAAAAATAAGTAGTTTTTTTTCCTCAACACACTCATCTGGTTTTAACAACCTTTGAGATGCTTTGGAATTAAACGCCCAGAGTGAAATTAACAGTGAGAAACCGTTTGACTGTAACTTAATTATCACCCGATTATCACCCGAGACTTAAAAACCTTCTTGTTGGGCAAATTATTTTACCTCTTTATTCAAAATTCCACTTGCGACAGCACATGCACCAGAGCAGGTCAGGCAAAAAAAAAAAAAT
>NC_045740.1:24631676-24635533 GCF_008692095.1 Etheostoma spectabile | reverse complement strand
AAAATCCCCGGGGGTAACTTGACTTTTAGCCAGCCTTACCCTGTGCTTGTTAGTCTGCCTTTGAGAGTGATTTTCTTTATGCTGGTATCAAGGCAAACCCTGATAATAGTGTTATGCTGGGATTTGATTTGAGAGCATGTGTAGCAACACCTGCAGCTGGTACTGAGCTCTGCCCCATGCAACCACATCACTGATTGGTCAGTGATGTGGTTGTTACAGTAAAATTAAGACTCCTACACCTCAATATTCCAATTGTATCCCTTGTCATCACCCTCACCGCCTAGTTACTGGCAGTTCTGAGCCCCTTTAGTTATATTTTATTACACAGGTGATGCTTTGTTCAGGATGTGTCTAACCTGTTGATACAAAGTATTTTGCTCTTAAGGGAATTCCAATAATGTGACACACAACTCCATTGTTTTTTATAATATAATAAGAATAATTCAGCGACCCAGTTTTGTCCATTTTCTATTTGACATCAGTGGCAGTGTTAACTGTTAACTGTACGGCATCAGCCTTGACCAGAGCTAATCATCTGCTCCACACAGTCAGTGGGGTTGTTCATGCTGAGCAGTTGTTTGCTGAATGTATTTCAGTAATGAACACACTTTGTAGTATTTTAGAAAGATAAAGGGCTAACAGTCTGTCTGTCTTCTGTATCTTATCAAAGATGATGTTAATATACCTCAGGTTTTGTTAAGTTGACCTACAGTTGTGGGGGTTACTGTGGTAGCCAGATGTGGTGGGGTATTGTGGTCTGTGATATGGTGAACAACAACACTGTGAGTAAAGTACTGAACAAAGGTAATAAAAATCCACCCATTAAAACAGAAGAAAAAATAAAAAGGGGATTTACAATTTGTTTTGTCCAGGATGAGCACAACAAACTGACAAAAAAAGAACTATAAAATGGCTAGATAAACAGAATAATAATTAATTATCTTTAAATAGTGTCACACATTTCTTTATTTGATAATACTAAATTAAAAGGAAGCTTTCTTCTCTCCCGCTCTCCTCTGTTCCTCTGTCTGTGCCGCTGGCTCGGTATGACGGACAGCCAAACACACCAATCACACGCATGCTCTTTCCCCCGTTGCCACGACAACTACCTGCTGGACATGCCTTCTTCTCTCAGTGCTACTTTAACATTAACCTGTGGAGAGACGGGTAATCATCTAAGCAAGGAAAATAAATGAATGTAGCACGAGTACAGCACTGATTTGGTGATTTTGGTATTTTTATTTTGTAATAAAAATTGCCCTTTCTTTTAATTCATATACTGTATGACCCGTGTATATGTTATTCAAATGATTTTTTATGTCATGCATGTAATTCACAATGATGTGTTCCAATGTAGGACAATAACGGATGGAGAATTAGGTGGTTCATGCTGCGTACACCCTGCAGCCAAACAGTATTTTCATTAATATTCCATATGCTTCGATACGGGATGCCAACATGCCAAATGTAATGTGGCTTAGTAAACAGTAAATTCTGGTATTATTTCAACCAGGATCTTATTTTCATAATTGTGGCCAATTTTCCTATGGGTTATGTTAACTTTGCACTCGCCACTGAGATTCGTGAAACGTGAACCTGGAAAAACAATGTCTATCAGAGAAAGCACCACAAACCTTCGAAAGTATTTGGGGAAAAAAAACTACATTTTGCATAAATCTTTTCAAGCGCTTGTCTCAAAGTTTGACTGAAGAAAAACACAGCTGTATGGATTAAATATTTTAGCTAACTTCAAAGACTTTGGGGCAAACCAAGCTATGGATGCACACCGGTTTGTTAACATGCATGACGCTGTGAACACATTGCCAGACACATCATTGGCGAAGGTAACTGTCTCCCCTGTCCCTGGTGAGATCCCTGACCGTACATCTTCAGGGGAGATGGCCTCATCTGACTCCTAGAGCCTACTTAGAAAAAGGCCTTTTGTTTAATTTCCGTGGCTCAGATATGATAAAAAGGCATAATGCACTGCATTCACGCAAAGATGGCTAGGAACAGTGCTTCAGCTGTCAGATCATCGACGTTCCGAATTGAAACGTTACAAAAGCAAAATGTCATTAACACGTCGTGTGACGTGCCGGATGAGTTAGAGTTAGACACAAAAAAAATTTTTTTAACACTACATATAATACAGCCAAAGAACCTTTTACTAACTTTTAGTCCCAAATCATCATAACGTTTTCAGAATATTTTTAATTAATACAATTGGGATTTCTTGTTTGTGCTGTGATTTCAATAATTAATAGACATTTATCTGCACTTATTACCGTTTACAATCCTTTAGGTAATATGTTAAGAAATGACCAACGTGTATAGTGACTGAAAGAAAAAAAAGTTAACGCGTAAAACTTATGTAATGTAAAATGTTTTGGGTGCACCTAAATTATGTGCTGGTGCACCTATAGGAAAAATCTAAGCGCACCAGTGCAACCAATGTAGAAGGTTAGCCTGGAGCACTGATGCAGTTAGCTACAATAGCTAATCCAAGGAGCTAAATTCGGAGTTTACTTGCAGTTGGACGATTGAGTGTTTGAAAGGATTTGTGTAAAATGTAGGTCTAACTGGAAAGTCCTAAAAAGTGTATGCCATGATTGCCATGAAATATGTTGTTTTAAATCATGCAAAGTTAGCATGACCCATATTCAGAACGGCCATAACTTTGAATCAGATCTAGGCTGAGATACAGTGGAATTAATGAGCAATAATTTAGAGCTATGATTAACTGTCAAATAAAAGATTTGAGTCAGAAACAAGAATTGTCCGTTGCCTTGTGGTCATGTCTTACAGCTGGAACACACCGCACACGTAAGTGGCTCGTAACGTACAAACTGTTCGTTCGTTGTTCTCTCTCTCTCTCCGTGTGCCTGATCGCGTATCTCACTGTGAGAAGTCCAGACAGCCAAAATCACTATAAACCTGGCTGTTTTATTTTGAACTGTTTATTTTGGTAAAATATCCAGGTGGACTGTGGTCTATGCTCACGTTTCGGCCAAGAAATAGAGGAGACCCAGAAACTGTCAGTGCATTGCGCAGGCCTACGTGGACGCTACGCGCCCGGTGTGACCGGACAGATTGGCTGACACGGGCGCAGACAAAGTACATATAGCTGCGCTACGGTGTGTTCCAGCTGTCTTAAACTTAAACTTACTAACCTGGACCTGGGCTAGTGCAAAAAGTTGTCTACTCTGGCAAAGGAGCAGGAACCAGACCGGACTCGGGCCATGAGCTGAACACACTCTGTGGCCTGGCCGAGCGCTAGCATCAGTGGAGGCTGCTTAGGCAGATTTTGAGACTCTGGAGCAGAAAAAAAAAAACACAGGAAGCCAGGGGTGCAACACATGAGTCACAATGCATCCAATTGTGTGTGCTGGGTATGAAAGACATAATATCTAAGGTAGGGACAACGTCAAGCGGTTGCTTTCTTTTTGCCACATGGCTGTTACAATGTCATCATGTTACAGTAAAAAACAAACTGCACTAATAGTTTGAATACATATGTATCGGTGTAACACACAGTACGTGTCTGTGTTTGCTCTTTACCGAGTATGGCGCTGTTGAGTGCTGAGCAGAGTGATTCTCTCTGTGTAGGGTCTAACTGCTGGCCCACGGGGCAGTTCCACGGGTCCGAGTACGCTAGCAGGCTGAATGCATCCTACACAGACAAAGAAACAAATATGAACACATTCTGCAGCTTCCTAGGTTGGGCTTCTAATGTGTCATTTGGCCCTAAGTCTACCTCTCCTACACGTATCCATACATTTCTGAGGGCAAAAGGAAACGCTGGCTAGTCCACACATCATCCCGGGGTAGGAGAAAAACATGCTCTGGTTTATTGGCAT
>NC_045740.1:24631097-24631666 GCF_008692095.1 Etheostoma spectabile | reverse complement strand
CAATCACAATTGTCTTGGGTGGCGCTAAGCACCAGACGGAGCCGCTAGAAAATAGCCTCGGGATGGAACTTGTTTTGGTGGTACGTGAACGTTCAAAAGTTGTTTTAGTTATGCGAGAGAAAACTCAGATTGGACAGATATTCTAGCTAACTTTGTTCTGAACTAGTTATATCACATTTTGTTTGGCCTTGCGGTCTGTCATTTCAACTATTTCTAGCCCAACCGATAAAGGATTTTTAAGGCCTATAATGATATTCTGATATATCAGCAGATATATATTTAAAAAAGAAAATAATCCAGAAACGCGTAACAAAACATAAACAGATTTCCCTAACATTAGTTATTTAGAGAGTATATATAGAGTTCTCACTAAAATAACATGATAACAGTTTGTTTTAATGTCACAACAGAATAGAGGAACATCAAAATATATTAAAGTTCTGATAAGTAAAATGTATAATAATACAAACGATATAAAACTAAAAGTCCTTTGAACAAAAACACAATAACAAAAATGTATTTGTCACTAGAAATGATTCTGATGAATGAATATATATATATATATATAT
>NC_045740.1:24626499-24631087 GCF_008692095.1 Etheostoma spectabile | reverse complement strand
TATATATATATATAAAATCGGCCATTATGAATGCCAATACCAATAGCTCGGGAAATGCTTAATATCAACCGTTAAAACCGGCCCACCGATATATCGCTCTGTTTCTATTACACATACACACATCACACATATCCTCATTTTATCTGGATTATTGTTATTTATTTTATGCCTTTGATGTTTATGTAGCCAACCTTATGCTTTTTTATTTTATTTTTTATTATTCAGTGCTTACTTGTGTTCAATGTTTTGCTTTTTGTTTAGGTAATCTAAAGTATAACTTCAGTCTCACCCACGCAACTTGGAACCCTTCCTGAGATGATTACAGGGGATTATTAGTGTTTAGTTAATGCTAAAAACAATTATTGAGACATTATTGAGCTTACAAGATCATTTACGTCACTTGAAGAGAAAAGACAGAAAGAGTGCCGTTCAATTTTGGACTCTGGATGTCTGTAGTGTTTCAATCCAGCTCTGTGTCATCTTTGTGTTGGCACTTCCCTCAGTGCCAGCACAACACCTAGTGCACAGAGCTTTCCAGCGGCAGAGGTCTGCCAAGACCAGGTGGATCTCAGCAGACACCCTCTGTGACATGTTTCACATCTTCCAGCGGATCTCGATCCGAAAAATATCTTTTTTAACAGTGAAAACACACAGCATGCGGAAGCGCCGCGAATAGCTATGAAGTGCCGTAAAGCAGAGCTATTTTTATTTTGGCCCCCATGTTATCCAATCTTTCTGTGCACACCGGCTGCAATCAGGAGCGGAGTGGTCGGGCCTGGACGTGTACGGGCCGTGCTGGCCCGAACGCTGAAGCAATTGTTTGGGGTCTCGGGTAATCACATAAAAGGAAGGCCACAGTGCAGTCGGATACTTTACAAAATAAAACCAGGTTTATGGTGATTTTGGCTGTCTTGACTTCTTAGCTGTGTCTAGCTATCAGGCACCAGAAGAGAGGGGCCGACGGATGGGAAGACCGAGTGACACACACACACACACACACACACACACACACACACACACACACACACACAACACAACACACCACACCACACACAAACACACCACACACACACACACACACACACACACACACACACACACACACACAAAGAGAGAAAGATGTGTTGTAGAGTGGAGATAAGAAGGACCGCTTTGTGACCGGCGTGGAGAAATACGTGGCTGGTTTGAACAGCCAATAGCACGATCGGGCACGAATCTGCGCTTTGTGACACGCTGCTGGTGGTGTGTTCCCAGTGTAACACTCAGTTTAGCAGTTTTTGACAGAATTTAACCTCTTTCAGCTCTGTGTTTTGGTTCTCTCGCTGTGCACACACAGTAGGTTTGAATCACACACGTGTCATCTAACATATCATCGTAAACTGTATGCTTTTAGCCCAGCACATGGCAGAGGACTGTTACTGAAAGGCTGGTGAGCAAAGTCATACAGCACAGATTCTTCTTACTTTATTCAAGTGGCCAAAAGCATGGCTCCAATGGTGTGATAATGTTGCTCTGTGTCTGTTGGGTGTCTAAGTGGGTAACAACTTAATTAACTCAAAGTACAGTTTGCCAGTGCTATTGATTAAACATTCATACTGTTCCAGATATTATCTATTGTTCTTAGATTGGCTGCTTATGAATCAGAGGACATAACTACAGTACAGAGTCATTTCAGCTTTCTCGTGTACACCACAGAACTGACCTACTGGTTGTTACTGGTTGTTGGGATCTACTTTATTACAGCACATTCTAAATCAAACAGTTTGAAAGTGTGTGCACGTGCAGATGTGTGTGTGTGTGTGTGTACCTGTAACATCTTCTTGTGTGTGGCATTTTTGCCATACTCCCGGCACAGCTGTTCGTTTAGCGCCTGCAGCTCCCTTCCAAAATGGATCATCCTCTCTGTGGCTGCCTGGTTGCCTCCACAGAGCTGTCTACCATTACTACAACCCTCATCTGCTGACAACAAACACACAGTTAATGGCGGACAGATCCAAACATCCTGCTGGAAGTTAAATGTAAATAAAAAATATTAGGGAAAGGGTAAAATAACAAAAGGCGAGGTATAAAAAAAAAAAAAAAGCACAAAACAATGAATCACATAAAGGTAAGAAAAGAAAAGAAAAAATGCAAGAAAAATGCATGATGTAGCTTATATGCTGCTAACCGGAGCATGCAGAGTTTAGCGTGTGTGTACCTGTGACCCCATTGCCAATGCTGTTGTCGTCTGGCTGAAGGATCTCTTCGTGTTTGTATGTGCCATTCATGATCCGCGCTGAGGAGCCCTCAACAACCCCGTTTGTATAGTGCTCTGCTTCGATCTCCATCTCACTGTCACTACACACACGCACACGAACACACACACACACACACATTAAACTCAGCTCAAAGGATGAAAGAAATAATATATATATATATAATATGTTAATATTTTATGCTGAAGGAGATTGGTCTTTTAAAGTCACTAGCCCAGTTGCCTTTATAGATAAAAGGTACCCACTTCTACAGAATGATGGCCAGAAATACAAAAATAAGACCCAAGAATTGTCTTTTCCAGTTGCTACCCTGTTGCTTCATGTCATGAAGATACATGTACACCATGCTAAGAAACAAATCTTCTATATGACCCTCATAGGCCCAGAAAAATAGATTATATTATACTCTATTACTAGAGTATTTTTCTATAACATTCTACAACAAATATCCATGACTAAAAAAGTAACAGAATTAAAGTTAATTATGAATAGTTTAACACTAACAAACTCTAATCTGCTTCATCCAACTGTGTGTATACTCTCTATTAACACATATCGTGTCTGGTTTTGACAAAACCAACCCCAAATTGGCCCTTGGTATGTAATATAATCTATTTCATTCATAAAACTTTAGATTGAGCGATGTGGTTCTAGACTTCGTCAGTTATCTATTTTGCAATTTTATTCCCATAAGACTGTGTTTGTGTTAGCCTACTATTTTCTTTTCCCTTGTCCCCCTGTGCTTGTGTAAAGTGTCCTTGGATTTCATAAAATGCGCTATAGTTATTATGACGTTGGTTTCTATAGCAAACTTGTAACACAGTGACAGTGATAATGTAACCCAGTTTAGCTTGTGATACTTCCAACGTAGGCTAAGTTACCGTATGCAACACTTAAAAATGCAACGATGCATCTGTGTATATTATCTTATTGCAAATGAATAATTTTTTTTTTTTTTCCTAACTCGGTAGTACCTCACCGTAAAGAACAGGGGTCTCATTTATAAGCGTGGTATACGCACCAAACGGAAGGGTTCACTTCTCCACGCAAGGGTTGTGAGTTGTGGGAGAATGTGCGGTCCTCCACTCAAACTCTGACACATGTGAATGTACATTTTGGAGACACTGGGAATAGGGGACGCTGATGGTGAGGAGGTGAACTGATGAAATGTGGGAATAATGATGACTCGTAATATTTTCAAGTATTGATGCCTCACACATTTTTTCACTCCCTATCATCCACGTTATCATCCATTAAATGATTGAATCAGGCAGTGTTATTTGGGCTTGTACTGAGTGATAATTGTTCCATAAACACCTCGTAAAATCAAACTTAAATCTTACATCAAAATGTGTTCGTAATATTTAATAAGTGCTGTCTCACCGTCTCATTGTACGGATTGCAGGAGGAGGAGATGGCCCGACTGTATGGAATACAGGATAGCATCTAATACCCTAGCTTTAGATAACGGCAGAACACAGTGTAGCCTAAGTAACTAAATATCTGTCTTTAATACTCTGCATATATCATCAAATGTCAAAGTTGGAAAATACAGCCGTTAAGCTCTTGTTACACTTAATGTCCTCATTGTTGGTCCAAACTTTAATACTGTTTGTGAAAAAACCTGTATGAAGAGAAGTGTGTTTCTTTCATCTTCAAAATATACCTCAGGGTGAGGGATACCACTAGTTGATGCTGTGATTTTGGCAAGGTGTTAACACTCACACTAATTGTCGTAAACATGTAAATACTGCGGTGACCCCCCCGTATGTAATGCTGCATGATGACACTGCTGACACTGCAGGACTAACCCCAAATGGAATAATCAGGAGAGAAAGAGACTCAAATGTCATGGTCAATGACAAATTCCCTAAAGCTGGGCTCTTGGATCTATGTACGGAATTGGGTCCAGTAGAGAGGGCAACACGCCGGAACCGTGCCATCCCGGTCCAAATACTCTGGGTAACCGGCTGTTTTCAGAGCGAAATGGCAGACAGCTAAGTGTTTTTTATAATTATTAGGCCTATATCTTCAACTTTATCACTAAGGCTTGTTTGGATATCATATATAGTTCTGTTAAATCTTATTGTATACGTCTGGTATATCGAAGCTGTCCCCAAGTGTTGTAATGCCTGGCGTTTGGAGAGTATTATTAATAACAGGTAGTCTATTGATGGTTTCCCTATAATGTGCAAAACAGGCCGAAATTATATTTCAATTTGCAGCAATTCCTGTACATCCCATTCCTGAAAGTTTTTCGCTTTTTCACAGTCATCATGCGAACAAAAGAACTGCCAGGGTCATTAACATACTTCTCAGCATTTACGGGGTGC
>NC_045740.1:24602372-24626489 GCF_008692095.1 Etheostoma spectabile | reverse complement strand
ATTGACTATTTATGGTTTAAAAATGGGCGTGTGCAGTGCGGGATAAGAGGCTGATTCACATACACACACACGTGTGTGTAATCTGTGATTTATAAAGGGAACATTGCTTACAGATGTGCGTACACACGGTTTTATAAATCTGATTTTTTTGGCGTATGTAATTTTTGGCTTTTGGGGAAACATTTAGTTCCTAAGGATTCTACGCACAGTTTTATAAATGAGACCCCTGTCCATTACGACAGCAAGTGTAGTGAAAGCACATCCGCTTTTGTCCAAAATATCAACACAAAATGACATTTATCCACTTTAAATAAATCATTTAAATAAACAAGCCTTTTTTTGATAAAAAGGACACAGCTGTTGTTTTTGCACGGTTTACCTGGTTTCCTGGGTGCTATTGGCGCTGTGTGGCTGGCTCTTCGTGGAGTCGGAGGAGTTGGACTCAGAGTAGTTGACGGAGGAAGGGGAGGAGGAGGTGGAAGAGGAGGCAGAGGAGGACACGCTGGGGTATTTGATGCTGCTGCTGCCTGTGCCACTGTGGCTCTTTGACTTGTTGGGGGGAGTCACTCCATTACTGCAGGTTGGGCTGTCTGCTTCTGTGTGGAAGGGTAATAGTAAAACACAAGACACATATCCCATTTCCTACATTGACCGGGAAAATCAGATTTAAAAAAAAAAAAAAAAAATCACTTTGTTAGGTTGTTGCTCTTGAGAAAAGGACAGAACGTTTAGAGGAGATGAGCATGAAAAGCTCAAGGTGGGGTCTGATTTTAAATGCCTTGGAATCCTTCTAGATTCAAATTTGTCATTTAAATAGCATGTTAAAAAAGGTGGCCAGCACCATCCAGTTCATCAACAGAGGCAGCTAACCTCTTGATACAAGCTATGATCTTCTCCCACATAACATCCTGTCTTACAAGCTGGTCACAAGCAAGACTGACAACTAAACTAAAAACAACTGAGGTTCTCTACAAACAGACAGAAAAAAATTGACCGAAAGGCCATTAGCTTCCACCATTGCCACAAATTACAAAAGTCCAATTTATATAATTTGGATAGTTTTAGACATTTTGCAGATGCTTGCCTCATGTTTACTGTTTAACATGGGCTTGCATCACCCACACTGAGTCAGTTCATAATGCAGAAGGATAGCAGCAGCTAGGCAACAAGGGCAACTACCCTCGGGGGTCAACAAGTTGCAAACTTGTTGACGCAACAAGTTTGGGCAAACAGTCTTCTTAGCACACACCCCACACCACCACTACCCCACCCTGGCTTAGTTGGAATCAAATGTATACATTAGCAAAATATAACATAACTTAGTCTGGTAAGACCTGCAAGTGTGCGAAATATGATAGAAAAGGCTGCTATACGTTCAAGAAAAAGCTTGTCAGTGTTTCCTCTCACTGTGCACTTAATTTTTTCAAGCTCTGAGAAAAAAACCAAAGACTGAAGACTTCCACTGTAAATCAAATCATTGTTTTTACATATATCTGCTACTTTTGTAATGTACTTTATTGTACTGTTTCACACAGTGTTGTACTGTAGTAAGTAGTATCATGGATGACCCTGACCACCCTCTCCTCCCCACACTGGTCCGACAGCGGAGCACCTTCTCTAAGAGCTTGGATGTCACAATCCATAAAACTGTACAAGAATTCACAGCCGTGTGTGATATAACTCTCTCATTACCTCACACATTACAAAATTGCACTATTCTGCTACTTGCACACTGGTTACTGAGTTAATATTATTAATATTTCATTTTGGTATATATACTATGTATGTAGGTTGTACATTTTATTCTACACTCACTTGTATATGCTGCTACAAACTACTATTTTTTCTATTTTTGTTATTTCCACTAACCCCAACCGGCCCGTCAGACACCGCCTACCAAGAGCCTGGGTCTGTCCGAGGTTTCTGCCAAAACTGACTACTAGAACTGTTGGGTCCTTGTAAATTCTGGAGTGTGGTCTAGACCTACTCTATCTGTAAAATGTCTTGAGATAACTCTTGTTATGAATTGATACTATAAATAAAACTGAATTGAATTGTATACACAGTACGTGTACATTCTTTTCGTTTCTCTTCAGTGTCATTTTTAGCAGGTGTCCGCTGTTGTATCTTCTTTTTTTTCTTATTTATTGTTTCTAGTATATTTCTTGTACTTTCTGTATGTTTGTGAGTGAGTATGTCCTTGTAAGTTGCTGCTGTAACACAGTAATTTCCCAGTATGGGATCATCCATCCATCCATCCATCCATCATATTAGGCCTGCTCAGGGACGGGAGGTGAAAAGGAGCTCATAAGCTAACTCCAAATAAATATTGAATAAAGTGTACCTCCGGTGTGCAGGTGTGTGTTGCTGGCTCCGTGGCGGGGGCTGAGGCTGGGGGAGCCAGGGTAACTGTCCTGGGACTTGGGGGAGCGAATGGCCAAGCAGCGAACCTCGCTGTCTGTACCGTTCACCATCTCCACGAACTGACGACACCTATAATGCAACTTACTGGTGTTACTGGAAATCTACGCTTTTAAGGAAAAGGAAACATGTTTCTCGTCATTTTACATCCACAGCAGCATTAGTGAGGGTTAGCAATCCCTGCTGGACATGCAGTATATATACAGTGGCTTAAGAAAGTTTACGCACCCCCGCTAAAGATGATTAAAAAGAGGAATAAAAAAACATCTTTTGGAGATTGATCTTAATGCCTTAATTCAAAATATTTAGGAAAATCCAACCTTTTAAGGACACCAATTTTCTTTGTAAATGAAGATGTATTGTAAATAAATTAATGTTCTTCCTTAAAATACAGAGGGATAAATATACACCCCCTATGTTAAATCCATAGAGGCAGGAACATTTTTATTTGTACAGGCCAGTTATTTCATGGTCAGGATACTATGCATCCTGATAAAGTTCCCTGGCCTTTGAGATAAAAATACCCACATCATCACTAGCTTCTCCATACTAGAGATAGGCATGAGGAACTTTCCATAAGATCATCTCTCAATGCAAATCAAACCAGCTATAAGCTAACTAAAATAACACCATGCCTATCTCTAGGTACGGTGAAGGGTATGTGATGGTGGGAGGTTATTTTAATTCCAAAAGGCCAAGGGAACTTTATCAGGATGCACAGTGTCCTGATCCATGAAATACCTGGACTTTAAAAATAAAAATGTGCCTGCCTCTATGAGAATTTACCATTAACATTTATGTATTTATAATACATTATTCATTCACGAAGAAAATTGGTGTCCTTAAAAGGTTGGATTTTTCTAATCTTTTTTTATTGAGGTATTAAGATCAATTTCCAAAAGATGTTTTTTTATTCCTCTTTTTAATCAACTTTAGCATGGGTGTGTAAACTTTCTCAAGCCACTGTATATACAGGATTTAAACAGTATATACATATATATACTGTATACGTGTGTACACGCACGCACGCATGCACGCACGCTTCTTTTGTCCTGCATTCGATCTTAATCTTTAAAAGATCTGACTTACTTCAACATGAATAGTAGGTTGGGGTTGTGTTCTAACAGGCCGGGATAAAGCTGCTGAGTAGCATCTATGGCTTCACCCACCCGTCCCGCAAGCACCAGCTTCTGTATCCCTATTAGACAAAAGAAACAGGGTGCTATTGCTATCTGATTCTGGACGTTCTTTGTTGCAAATGATGGGATACATGACATGGTGCTCTTTGGATGCTTTTATATAGACCTTCATTTTCTCAAAGACAAAGCAGGATACCCAGGGCTTGGTTTACACCTATCACCATTTCTAGCCACTGGGGGACCAAAGGCAGGCTGGGGGAACTCATATTAACGTTAAAAACCACATAAAGTGAAATTTTCATGCCATGGGACCTTTTAACATTTATCACATGTAATATCTGACATCAATAGCGGAAATGAAAAAGGTTTGCTTGTAAAACCTAGGGAGTCGTAAAGAAAAGTTGTTTAGCCTGTAGAGCCCAATCGTTTCTATGATAACAGAATCATGGATGGAATTGCAAAATTGGGAATTTAAAAAAGCTATAACACAGACTCCAAAGGGCCCTACTTAAAGATTTGAAAATATGACTATATCTAAGTTTCTGACCGTTTTAAAAAAGTCTTAAAGCTATAGTGACTTAGCAAACCACGCTTGCAATACACTGGGGGAAACACTGTATTCTGTTGTAACATCTTAGATAGTTTAGGAGAAAAACATCCTAAACACCACCACGCCCAGAACATTCTTTGGTGATGTTAAATGACTTAACACTATAGGTTATATTTGTAACAAGTCAAATGAAAATGTGTTCTCTCTGTTCACTCACTCTGTCTGTTCTTTATAGATGTCTGGTCCTCTTGTATCATGGTCTCTGTGGCTCTGGCGAAAGCTGTTGCGGTGGCACAGTACCCATGATGCACTAGGTAGCTGGACACCATACTGGAGACCAAACACAAAACAAGACTAGGTTTGAAACCTAGCATATGGCTGGACCGTGTACAGTCAACGCGCTTAATCATGGTCAAACTGTTACAGAGAGAGTCAGCGGTGGTGTCCATATTGTGACTATAGATATTAAATGGTCATCTGTAGTGGTCCCATTAGTAGTTTGTAGTGTACTGAGTAGTACATCACATGACATGGTAAAATACATTTTAGATAAATAATTGAGAACTTCTTTTCAATGTAAGTATGCTATTTTCAACAAGTTATTGTTCTGGATTACTCGTCCAAAGTGTTGATGTGTAAGAAATGCTGCTTTGTTTAACAGACCAAACCTAGGTTTCAGCCCATGTGCTCTCTTCGGTGCACTGATATATTTCCGCAGGAAACTGAAAGTGAAAACTTAAGTTCCACTGGCATCGTTTAATTGTGCAACTTTCAGATGGTTCTGTTTTCAGAGAAGATTTATCTTTCCTTCATAATGTGTGTCGGCCTGCTCCTTTTTGTTATTGGAGTAGTTTACCTACACCAGTGCTCATGTTAAGCAGTTGTGCTGGAGCCGATCTGGAGCGATTGCTTCGGCATCTCCTCTATTTTTTCTGCAAGCCACGAGCAAATCTTGCATGAAAACCCATGGATAGCTATATCTCTTATAAACAATATGGAGGACATAAGGGATGATATCAATTATGTGATTCTGATAAATGATGAAATATGTATCCCCTGCTTTGCAACCAATTTTGGTTTTCCTGCCCCTCTCCCTACTGTTTCACTTTTACAGTACATGATGAAATATCAAAACCCACACCCACACCCACACACACACAGTGACAGAAGGACAGAGGGACAGAGGGAGAAAAGGACGGATTGACAGAGTGACAGAAGGACAGAGGGACAGAGGGATAGAAGAACAGAGTGACAGAAGGACAGAGGGAGAAAAGGACGGATTGACAGAGTGACAGAAGGACAGAGTGACAGAGGGACAGAAGAACAGAGTGACAGAAGGACAGAAGAACAGAGTGACAGAAGGACAGAAGGACAGAGTGAAAGAGGTCCTAGGGCTGGTCCCTGCAGTCCAACCAAAACAGTTGAAAGGTTAAATTTCTGAAAAGATAGGTCTGGTGATATTCTATATTAATAGACAATACGTTCAGTGATTTCTTCCTACTGTTCTACTTACGTTGTTGAACATTGGCGCTCTATGGCACAAAGGAATAATATCATATATCTGGCTTTGGACATACAGTGTAAATAGTGTACTGTTTTTGAAATCTTTTGTGTAAAAGGTACCCTTGTCTGATGCAACACTGTCAGCTTTTGCTGCTTATTATTAAAAATTGTTTTGTTTGTAGTTGAATTACACCGTCATATTCGCAGCTTTCAGATGAAAATATGTTAAACAGGTTTGCGTTATAGTTGAGGAGCACCTTGTGAGTGAGAGTTAGCCATGACGCTAACTTCAGCTCTGTTTGCACTGTTGTCATTAGCACGGTTAGTGCTCCCCATTACCTGCCCTCGCTCTCCCTTTTTGATTGATTCAGCGGTATGCGCTACGTATGAGCACCGATCTCCCGCGGTAACCCAACCCGGGTAGTGCACTGTGCAGAGAGGCAGCAATTAGCTAGTCCACGGAAGCAGATTCTTCTATACAGACCATAAAATGCTGTGATAGGCCAATCAGAATAGAGTATTCAACAAGGCTGTGTGAGAAATTACTGCATCACTCAATACAGTATTATCATAGTGACAGATCTCTCTCCACGGTCTAGTCCAGCTTATAAAAGAGCGGGAGCGACATTGAACTAGCCATTGTGAGACTAGATTGTGTGTGTGTTTGTGTGTGTGTGTGTTCGTTCATGGAGATGTGGGTACTGAATCTTACTTCTGCAGGACAGACTGCCACTCCCCCAGCCTCTCTCCTATGGGGAAGCGAGCGATCATGCCGTGGATCTTGGCCCGCCATTCGCTCATGTAGTCCTCAATGTCGAAGACAAACGGCTGCTGGCCAAAGTTAGCGTCTACGATCTCACCCGGAGTTTGAAGCCCCACTGTGGGGTACAGGTTGGGCTGGAAGATATTAAAGAAGAAAATAAATCTGTCAGTTTTTGCATTGTTTTAAACGTTTCTTTCAAATACTCAAAGGCATAAACATTCATAGTTGTGAATGAGACAACTTATGTATCAAGTTGCATAATCTTGAGACAGCTATAAGCTGCGTGATAGTTAATAGTTTTTTGGTGGCAGCAAGCCTGTTTGTCTACCTGCAGCTTACCAAACTGGGAAACTGAACAGTGTAGTCGGTCCACTGTTGCCTTTGAAATGACATATTTTAGAAAAATATCCTGGTTTGTAAAATTTACTGGAAATGAAAATAACAACGTCATGCCAAAGCCTCAAAAGTTCTCAAAAGCATTGATTATGGAAAGCCTCAGGTCATGACTTGTTACGCTCCTGTAATAGAACGTTAGCAGGGTGGCTAACAACACTGAAGGCTTTACTAGGCTACCATAATATTATGTAGAATATGCAAAAACCACCAAAAAGGCATGAAATTAACACCAACACCCGGGTGAATGCCGTTTAGCTTCGACAGTTACTCTGTTACTCCACCTGTTCATGCCACAACTGTGGCCAGCAACTAACTGGGATTTTCAGTTCCTGTTCTTTTCTCAAAGGTATTTGGCCACTGGACTGAAAAAAGTTAGCTTCCAACCCAACTGCCAACATTAGTAATAGACCTGCATGGTCAAGATCTAGTTATATGTTATTCTAGTTTGTGAGTCACTACAGTTACCGGAATAGTATGATAGGAATAATACTATTCTCCTGAAACATTTTCTCTAAAAACAAACAAGGACAAATTATAAAATGTTCATAGATGCCAAGCTGCTACAGAGTCAAAACTGAGGTAGTGAAAGAGATAACTGAAATCAGGTAAGTCACTGAAAGTGTAGCAATGAAAATGGTTTACAGGAAAAGAAAGCACTGGTAGAGTTTAGATAGTATGTTATGAAAATGATTATGTGATGCACAAATAATAATACTTACAGGGAGGTCTGTGAAGGCTACACCTAGGGGATGAAAGGACAAACAGTTAAAGTTAAGTATACATAATGATTTCAAGCTATAAATTGAGCACAGGGGCATAAAAAACAAAACTATCCATTAGTATGTATGTAATTTCAATACCTAAGAAGTAAATCTCATAAACAGAAGTCTAATAATGCTGCTGATTGGCTGTTTAACTTTTCACGTCGTAGGGAAACGCAGGAAATAGTTTAGGTACCGGTATCAAAGTCAGGGTACCGGTAGCGATATTGCACATTTTTGAACAAAACCCCCGCCCTACACAATGATAATCAATTCACCTAAATATACAATACACAACATGGTCGCCAACCTAAACTGATGCCATTTTTGGTGTAAAAGCAAGTGTTGTTGATGAGGTTAACGCAACATCCAATCACATCCCCTGTGGTGAATGTTGGGCCGTATGGTTGGCCGGTCCCGGAGGAGCAGAAGGAGTGGCCGTCATCTCCATGGTAACCGTATGAGTGCTTGTCCCATCCTAAAATAGGACAGAGACAAGGATTAGTTTTGTTATTTTATACTTGACCCATTTAGAAAAAAATGTTAGCCAAACCCATATGACCAACACTGGAAAAGGTTGATCAGTTTGCAAGCATTAGTCTGCTTCCTATTCAGGCTAACACTGCACAGTGCACACATCATGCTGCTGAGCAGAAACAGTTTGGGAATCCACAGGAGCATCTGAGGTGAAGTGACTTGCTCCAAGCCACTCTTAACAGTAGTTGCTCCTGAAGGTGGGGAGACAGTTACTCATTGACTTCTGCTGCTCAGATTTTCCCATCTGACTAACACTGCCAGCAGAGCCACACACTCACACTCGCGCACACACTTACACACACACTTACACACACACTTACACACACACACACACACTTGGGCATGTGCGGTGCAGTGCCGTGTATGACCAGCAGGAGGATCTTGTCTTGTCTATGTAAAGAAACTGGTGAGTCACTGCCAACAGGAACAGCAGCTCAGGAGGGGAGGGAGAAGAGGATGTCATGACTTGCTCATCAAACTCCCTAATTTCTTGTTCCTGCTGGTACTGATGCAGGTGTATGTAACTGTGTGTAAGTTATTCAACCAGACTGTTAGCTCACTGCTGCTGTAGAGTTAAAAAAAAAGATTAGGGAAAAACATTTCCCTATAATTTCCAAGGAGGTTTTCTGGAGATGGATGTGATTTAGTACAAATGAAAAAAAGACAGTGAAGAAAACTAGAGACAGTGTTCAATAGTTCTCTCTTTACAGCAAATAATTTGACTAAGCACAGGTGTAACTAAACGGCCCTATCTAATAACATTACCAATGGCCCTGAGTCAGAATGAACAATACCAGGACTCTGAAGCAGCCGAGTGGAATTCAGCTGTAATTTATTTTTTACACCTGTGCTTTTCCCACTGAGACACAATTTTGTCTTTGAAAAAAAATGCGTATCGTTTGAATTCGATTTAGTTAACACCAGGTGCTAGTGTAACCTAAAAGCAGTGGTTCACAAAGCTTTTTGGCTTCTAGGCTAATCCCATTATAAAGGAAGCAGAATGTGTCTGTGAACCCCTCATCAAAGGTGACAGCCAGTGTGGACATGAGAGGATGCTTTCTTTCTGGTATTGTTTCATTTGACAAATTTTTTGCATGTCTAAAGAGGTTAAAGTATTTTACAAGAAGAAAATACTCAGTCATTAAATATATTTTTAACAAATAAGATACAACATGTTCATTAGTGAGCCTTAGAGGTGCTGGTAGTCAGAGATTTTTTACTTAAAGCAGGCTAGCTTTTGAAAATAAGGTTGTGGTTTACAAGGCCTTCAAAAATGAGGAGACTAATAAGTAAGTTCCCCGTGCTACCAACTAAAATATGAACATGCAGAATAGCCAATGTGTAGTCTGACCTCAAATATGTGTGTGTGTGTGTGTGTGTGTGTGTGTGTGTGTGTGTGTGTGTGTCATGCCACTCTCTTAAACGGCTGGCAATCTCTAAAGGGTTACGTGTTCAGTACTCCATCCAAGAGAAATACACAGACACCAGACCGATTCCTGTATGCCCCCCAAAGCTAAATTACAATATCAGAAATGGCAGTTTAGAGCAAATTAGAGATTACTTTATCTTTTAGAGCCCAACTGATAAAGGATTCTTAAAGCCGATACCGATACAAATATTTAGTTATTTAAAAATCTGATATTCCGAAATATCGGCCGATTTATAGTTTTTAAAAAACTCCAGAAATGCCTAACAAAACAAACAGATTTTCCTAACATTAGTTATCTGTAGTTATTTATGAGTTCTCACTAAAATCATATGATCTATGGTCTAATGTCTAGTAAAACATACAGACTGGGTCTAGAAAGATGATATCAGTGTGATTTCAGTATAGCAAAGAGTTGACACCAGGGCAGGATACGGTGGCCAACAGGGGCAAACACCCTGCAACTTAAGAAAACAAAGGTGACAAAAACTTGTTTTAAAAAAGTGTTCAAAAATTGGGAAAAAACATCAGAAAAAAGCTACAAAAAAACTTGCCAATGACTTTGAAAAGTGACAAAAACATAATAAAAAACAAAACAAATAAAATTGACAAAAACGTTGAGAAAAGTGTAGGAAAATAACAAAATGTTGAGATTTTAACCCAGAAAAACACAAAGTTGCAGGTTGACAGGAAGACAGCACGAGGGTTAAGAAAAAATTGTCATAAAATTTGACAACACATGCGCAGCCTTCAGCATACGCGCCGCAAATACACGCAACCAAATACATAAATGTGTGCAAATATAGAAAGGATGCAAAAAAAAAAGCACACAAACCCCAAAAAAAGAAGCAATGCAAAAAGAAAAGCAGATGGGATGAGAAGAGAGAAGAGAGAGAGAGAGAGAGAGATCCGGACACGCTCAATCTCAGAACGGTGTGAATCAGTGTGCAACTGCTTGGAAATCATATACTGTAACAGGGTATGTTCGAGAAATGGTCACAGGTGATACTCAATCAGCAGAGCCGTGTCTGTAAACTCATGGTAATAAAACATTTAAAACCGCATCAGCGTTCAACATGGAGGTTTGTTTAAGCCATGTTACATGAGCGGGTTTTATTTCGAAGTGTAGGCCTCCTCAAGTGTAAAATTGTGATTATACAACGGTTACCAACAAAATAAGTAAATCTTTTTAAAATAGTCATTCATCAGAATCATTTATAATTACAAAATAATGATTCTGATAAATGATTATTTAAAAAATAAAAAACGGACTGTCGACCATGTTATGAGCGTTGGCGTTGAATAGTTTGTCCACCAGAGGGCGCTCTACAACGTCCCTGTTAGCAACACAGAGTTTTAGTTTTAAGGACTTTAGGCCTAAGTTTGTATTTGTATACATTTTTATTTATCAGAACTTTAATATATTTTTTATGTTCCTCTGTTCTGTTGTGACAATAAAACAAATTATATTATTTTAGTGACAGCTCATAAATAACTACAAATAACTAATGTTAATTAATGAAGTTGTTAATACTTCATTTGCTTGTGTTTTGTCCATTTGCTTGTGTTTTCCAAGTACCAGGGCGTTGGCCCCTGTCGGCCACTGTAGCAGGACTCCCCTACAGCGAGAGGAAACCACAACATTTATTTTTAGTTATTTGGATGACAGGCTCGTTATGCCGTAGGTTTTACACTAGTCGAGTTTTGCGGTGTCTGCTCTTCCTGGACTGACCGAGCTGAAAGGGACCAGAACCCAACAGCGTTCAGCATCAGCTCACTGCTGCTCCATCAGTGTCTCTCTTCAATCACAGCTTATTTGTCGTTGCCAAAAAGCAAAGCGGGGTTAGTAAAAGTAGGTCATGGGTGAGCCGAGATATTAGATGCGTACTTCTATATGTGTATCTGTGAGCCTGTATAAGCCAAATGTGTGAATTTGTTTTTGTGTCTATGTCATGTGCATTGGTGTGTATCTTTTAACTTGAGCGCATACTGTGTCGTCTCTTCATGCATTCTTTTGTGCATATCTGTATATACTGCTGTATGTGTGTGTGTGTGTTAAGGTATTAGATTAATCTGCTGACAGGGATATTGCCTCTAAAGCCAGGCTCACTGTTCCAACATGCTAATGAAATGGGCAGGCCTCCACAGCAGGATCAGACGCAGAGGTCAGCAGTGGAGAACGTTTTACTATTAAGGGAGGGACGGACACACACACACACACACACACACACACACACACAAAACACACACCACACACACACAAACACCAAACACACACACACACACACACACACACACACACACACACACACACACACACACACACACACCACACACACACACACACACACACACACACACACACACACACACACACAATATACAGAGAGGGACTTGTGAAAAAAGTAGAGGGGGGGGGATTTTTTGATCATGCACAACAAAACATGCAAGAATGAAATCCTCCTTTCAATACCATGGATATTGTGCCACTCGGCCAGGCATGCCAAAACACTTATTTATGAACTTCAACATTGAATGGAAAGTGACTCAACGTGAAATAGCACAATGTGGTGTCAACATAAAACACAGTGCTTTTCAAGCCGCAGAGTGGAGTTCACTTTGCAGCGTAAACTTAAGTCTTTCACCCAGGAGAGGCTTGTTCGTTCCTCAAGTTGTTTTGGTGGCTAAACATAACAGTCATCGCTGCATGATGCTCACTTTTTCTGGCTTGACTCAACTACTATGACCCCTGAAAGGTCCGTCATCTGGAGGTGCCTGTAGCCGACTCTCAGTCACCTATTTGTGTCTAAACAACTGGTAGCCGGCGTCCCAGAGCTCTGTAACAGCTAAAGACAATCAGCAACTGCTGCTCGGATATTGTTCTATCACAGTATCAACTGTTCATGTTACAGCACTTTACTTAGTTTGTACTTCTATTTTAAGTATGGTCTGTTGGTTATTTAGCATTGATCACTTTAAGGGGGGATACAAATAATTCAACAGAGGCGGGGATATGTAGATCAGAAAAGGGGAAATCATACACAGTATATATATGAACACAAATGAACGCATGAGTTCATCAACAGACACAGTGCATGCAGATGGCAATAAAAGTGCACAAACACACACAGGTGAGTGGGTACGGACACAAACAAGTACACATTTAGAGACGCAATCAGTCAGTCCAGGACACAGATAAATCCACAGAGTTCAGGACAAACGCACACACTGGCACACAAACACAATGAGTCAGTTAGAGTTAAGGCAATCAACAGTCATCTGTGTGTGTGTGTGTGTGTGTGTGTGTGTGTGTGTGTGTGTGTGTGTGTGGTGTGGTGTGTTCTAGGGTCTGCTGAACTGGCTGCCCTGGTGTCCACAGCATTCCACAAACCTCGGCCACCGGACAGATCTTGACTAGTCAATAAGCAGGTCAAATGGCCCCAGCTAGAATGTGGTTTGTCAGGGCAGAGGAGTGGTCTGATTGGTTGGGAGAGGCAAGGGGCTTTATTCAGGCTCGAGGCTGCTACTACGCTACCTCCCTCGTCATCATAGATCGCTGAACCATTCACAGATGTCATTGTGTTTAATGGGGCGGAGGGGGGGGGGGGGGGGGGGGGGGTTGCACAGGAAAGAGATAAAAGAGACATATTCACAGTGAAAAGGCAAAAGACTTTTTTTTTGTAGCACCTTTGTTCAGTTCAATTCAATTTTATTTATAGCAATGAACTCAGTGAGTTTGAAAAATGTGGGCATTTACCAAGCTGGGAGGGTCTAATGTAGAGCTGTCCTCGATTAAAGAAATGATTAGTCGGCTAACACTCTTACCATTTTCACACGTTTGCAGTCCACAGGGAATCCTTCAGGGCCTGCTCCTGGTACCGCTTACGATATTACGAATCCCTCTATGGCCACGCCAAGCCCTGACCTTCAATAGAGGGTTTTCACCGGCGTCGCGTTCTGGGCAGTAACCCGGACGCGGGGCCATATTGGAGGCACTCGGTGTAAACAACTGAACAGAGTACAGTGGAGTATTGTGCACTTTGGTCACTTTAAGTAAATGTAGCCATGTCTAAACAACAGAAAAGCATCCAAGATCCAAAAGGCATATAGGGAAGGACTTAGAACACAAGAAAAGGCGAAATATTTTGAGAGATTACAGTTTATTGGCGGGGCCAATCCCTACGAGTTGGCTCTCTCTTCTTAGATTCATGATAACCCGTTTCTGTATGATTCTTCTTTCAGTTGCACATCCCGACATAGCTAGTAAACTACCTGCTTTTCTCACCGAGCCCACACACAGCTGCAGACCTTAAGTCCTTCAAAGGTTAGGAGGCCTTTAACCAGATGGTGTGTGGATGAGTGAGGGTGACGCAGTACCAAGTCATTAACGGCCGATGTGTTGGGAAGGCCAAAGTGAGTAATGCAATAACATCTTTGATCAACTTAACCTTAACTGTATGACATCATCGTGATACTCAAGGTGTAGCCAAGTAACTCTCAACCATTTTCTTCTCATTTCAAAGAGGCCCAGTTTGCTATCTACCCTACCTGAGTGAGTCTGAGCTTTGACAACCACAGGCGCCTCCTTTCCTCTGATAACTTCTGGCATTCCTCTCCCTGGTTTTTAATACGTTTTGGAAGTCAATCATTTTCCAAATGTTTTTTCTCGGTCTGACCTATTGGTACAACCTAAAACACGGCAACAATGACCATTTTCCTTGACGACGTTCGGGATCCATTTCAGTGCCTGTGCTTTGCTGTGATGTGTTACTGATGCTGTTCCCGATACTCTGCTTGGTCATATGTGAAGCAAGCATACTATTTTCACATAGTAAATACACAACCTGTATTTTTATCTTAAAAACACTCCCGGTCTTCCTCAGCAATGAAACTATGTAGCTTACTTGTTGTCCAAGCCTGTGTGTTCTCGCTAGATAAATGTGTGCAGCATTCACTGTCCCGTCGGAAATAATGGAAAGTCGAGCTTCATGCAAATCACCCTGATAGTCAGAATTTAAACTAGGCCACAGATGAGCACAATTACATTAAAATAAAACTAACTTAATTAAAATGCCACAGCCCATACCGTTTTATCTTTTTTAAATTAGAATAGAGACATTAAGAGAATAAATTGTTATGCAAGCACTTTTACTTTAAAATCAGGTACTTTTTACTTAAGTAGGGTTGTCATTGTGGTACTTCTACTTTTACTAAAGTAAACATGCCGTTGGTTATTTGTACTTTTAGTACCAATAGTTTTCTGATTTTTGTTTTTTAGTTTTCTGCACAAAGAATCATGAAAAAGCACCACTTGCTACAATGAAAACCTCGAATATGTGAGAAACACATTCACACAAATATCCTGTATTAGAATACATATTATGTAAAATATAATGTAGAGCAAGGCAGTCGTTATAGCCAATTCACCCCCCACATGGTGATCAGGGCAGTCTTGAATCAGCCTGAAGGGTTCACCAGATCTGCGGTCATTGCCTGTATTGGAGAAGTTGCTCCACTTTCCTCTACTTTTTGCCACAGGTGATGAATTCCATTCAATTTTATTTATGTAACGCAAAATCACAACAACAGTTATCTCACAGCGCTTTTCATAAAAGAGCAGGTCTAGACCGTACTCTGTGATGTTATTTACAGAAACCCAACAGTTCCCAACAAATCAACCGGACTTCTTTCAGCAGATTGATAGCTGTCCTTCAGAGTGATCAACACTGCGTCTATGGCAACGCTACACTATGCATGGCAACGGTGTGTTATTCTTAGCAGTGGTCTGTTATCAAGAATTAGCCGATAGCAGAATGCTATTGAGTTCAACAAAGCCATGTAATAAATCCATATAGTTTGGTGTTGGCTGAGACACAAAAAAAATTTTTTATATGGAAAACACTGAGCAGTCCACCATTACAAAGTGAGAAGTAGTGTTTGTTTAGGTCAGATTAGACTAAGGTCAGACTGCAAGCCCAAGTCAACATCCTCTGTCACTGATCTATACACTGTCCAGTGACATGTCCTGGCATGTTCTTTCTGCAGCTGTGCGACTGTTCAGACTCAACCCACATGCCACATCCAATTACTCTAGCAATGACACACGTCCTCCTCTCCTCCCACTTTCATCCCCAAATCTCATACATTTTCCTTCTTTCACTTTTTTACAAAACCCATTTCTTGGCACTTCTTCATTCCTTTCATCTATATTTACAGTAACTCGACAAGTGTATAAATAGATCATCCACACTATCTCTCCCCACTCCCCCCAAGTGCACACTGTGGTGGCAGTAGTTCAGTCCGTAGGGAGTTGGGTTGGGAAGCGGAAGGTCCCCCGTTCGGACCAAAGTACGGAGTGTGGATTGGTAGCTGGAGAGTTGCCACTTAACCTCCTGGGCACCGCTAGGTGCTCTTGAGCAAGCCCCCCCCCAACTGCTCAGGCCCAGCACTGGCAGCCCACTCACTTTGACATCTCACCATTTGTGCATGAATAGGTCTGTGTGTGTGTGTATTTCAGTCCTTTGTGTAGTGATTACTACGAAAACAGAGTGTAAATTTTGATTTCTCCACTGGGGATCAATAAACATTATTAAATAATAATTAACCCTTTTGGGAGTCCTTTTTTGGCCCCATGTGTGGACCCATGTGCTCCAAACACAGACTCTGTCTTGTTGTTCAACCATACTTTAATTAATTCTGACATCTACCTGCCCATTGTAACTTGCGTCCTTATTATCCTTATCCTTGTATCCATTGTTCCCTATTTTAAGCATTGACCGATCTAACAAATCTGTCCATCATCCAACTTCATACTGTTAATGTCATGGTGACATCATTCACACATTACTCACCAGGCAATCTGTTCATGTTGACTCCCTGGGCAGACAGGCCAATGCCCATGTACCTGCAACAAGAGAAGAAGATTTCAAACTGTAGTCGATTTTACGCATTATAGCACGCACCCACATTTCACCATAGCTGTAATCACCCCAGAGTATCAATGTTTAGGTGTTTTCTCAGGTTAACGTTGAAAAATATTCAGATACTTTGATGAGTGTCAGGCAAAGGTTAATTTAAACCTATTGTGTTTGAGCTCCTTAGTTATGTCAGAGTGAGCTGCTTCCGACGGAACGTCCGAACATCAAAAGTGACAGTGAACGAAGCTTAGGGGTCAGCAGTGACATCATATCTACGTAACACAAGGATAAGCACTTGGCCTGCATCCTTTTATATGTATGCAAGCTTACGAAAGCACAGCAAAACAACTTTTTTATCAAGTGAACAAGTTATCAACATTGTCAGGTGTATGGGATTGGCATAGCCTCAGCACACTTTGCGAATACTGATATCATCCCAGCAATAAATTATTTCTTGTCTAAGCCAAATGGCTTAAGGCTAAGGCCTTAATCACAAATCTCATGCTTTTTCCTCAATCACTAGGATGTAAAAGGGAGGAAAAGACGCTGGTGTCAAATCAATCAACTGGAAGTAAATAACTGAACTTGAATTGAAGGTTGGGACAAGACATCAATGTCACTTCAGCAACTGTTTCTTTAGCGACAATTACATATTTCTGTCTTGCATAATAAAGCAGGACAAGGACTTGTCTATGTGTGGTCTAAAGGGATATAACAAAATAATAAATGCATACATAAATGTATAGTGAAATGTCTAAATGTGTATAAATATATTTATTTATACTTTTATTGTTGTATTTATCCCTAGTGTAACTTGTTGCACAATAAAAATAAATCTGTCAACTTCAGTCATCAAAAGTCAGGGGGCGGGTTAAAGCTTCTGATTGGTTAATGAACATATTACAATTAGCTCTTCTAGTCAATCGAGCTCTCTTGGATCGAGCTGTGAGTTGGGTTTTCACTGTAATGTTACATGCAGCAAATAGCATAACCAAAGAATTTCTTCACAAGCTGTCAGAAACTGTCTCAGGGCAGCCCATCTGCTTTAGGGCTGTCCCAAACAATTACGATTAATCTAGTGATCATTTTTTCGATCTGTCTAATCTATGGACTAATTTTTCCATTCATTATTATCAATTTACACAAAACAAATTTAAATAATGAAATCTCTATTTATTAAAATTGTTTAACACTGCTGCTCTGTTAAATAAAATTAATTTGTAGTGCAACCTGAAGCCAGATGTAGGCTTTCAATCTAACAGCAAAATAAAGTCACTTTCAGGAGGAATACAAAAAGAAAAACTTAAAGTAAACAGAGCAAGTGCAAAAAGAGTCGCCTGTATTTGCTTTTTTTAACAGTAGTAGCAACATATGAACTCAGATATATCAAATAAATCCAACAATAAAACAAATTAACATAACATTTGTTTTTTAAATAATAACTGCAATTTTTCTCTCTCCTTTGTAAGGGAATAATGAGCCCGAGCTTGAGTTAAACCCGACAATTTTTAAATACGTGAGCTGTTATAACTTACGTTATGAAGGACTCGTGAGATATCTAAAACAATCTGGCCTGATTGTACAATTATCAAAGACAGTGCTACATATGGGGGAGACCCAGCAGAGTTTACCTCACACTCAAGTCAGTGCAGGACATACTGTATACGGGTGGGCTACGGGAGAAGCTGGAGAGGCATAGGTAAGCAGAACTTACTGTGTTTTGCCACGGTTATCCTGACTCAGGGAACATTTTTCATAGTCTGCAGACTACCACGTTGTTGATGGCATTAAGAGTAAAATCACTCCCCCTTGGATCACCCCAATACAGTCTAACTGCACATTTCAGAGTGGTCTTTTATTGTGGCCAGCCAAAGGCACACCTGTGCAATAATCATGCCGTCTAATAAGTGTCTGGATATGCCACACTTGTGAGATGGATGGATTTTCTATGCAAAGGAGAAGTGCTCACTAACACAGATTAAGACAGATTTGTGAACAATATTTGAGAGAAATAGGTCTTTTGTGTACATAGAAAAAGTCTTAGATGTTTGAGTTTAGCTCATGAAAAATTGGGGTAAAAACAAAAGTGTTGAGTTTATAATTTTGGTCAGTGTATGTTCTTTTTTTAAATGATTATTATTGTATTATTAATTGGGAATATTGTTAATATACTGTACAACAAGCAGATCAGACCAGGCAATCTTATTGTCAAACTAGACATTTAGAACATGCTCAAATTAGCGCGATAGCACACTATTTTGAGCACACCACGGGCTTAAGACTAAAAATATCACCCTGCTGTTTCCATGTCAACATAACAGAGTTGAATCAAAAAACCTAAAATTTATATAAAGTGATTCATTGAATTAAACAATGTATTTGTTAAAACACTCTGGAGTTAACTGAAAATGTTTGGATCCCATCAGCTGTGTCACTGACAGAGCGCTATGTTAAAATTAGCTAACGTTAGCTTAAATTGACTAGCTGGCTAAACAGGAACCGGATATTGGATCTGGTGCTTGAAGTTCACGGATATGTAGTAGCTAAATCTATCCATGGAAAAATTAAAGCAGGTTGTCACTCCCCAATGTAAGTTGAGTGCAGATTTGAGTCGTGCATGCTCAGATTTCAACGGTTTACGGCGTAACATGTTATACTGAGATTTGTGAAATCCATGAAATAATAAACTTTTCTTTTTACAAACAATAACAGAAGATGGAGAAGATTTTAAATACGTTTTAGCTATCTATGATTGATTACTAACGTTAGCTCAAAAGGCCATTCAAGTGACAGCCTTTGTTGTATGATTGCTAACTTGTAGCTAAGCTATCAGTCATTTAAAAAACGTTTTCAAGGATTGTTTGATTGCTAACGTTAGCTCACAACGCCATTCAACTGACAGCCTTTGTTGTATGATTGCTACCTTGTAGCTAAGCTAGCAGTCATTTAAAAAATGTTTTCAATGATTGTTTGATTGCTAACGTTAGCTCACAACGCCACTCAAGTGACAGCCTTAGTTGTATTTGATTGCTAACTTGTAGCCAGCAGTGAACAAACTTTGTTAAGTAGGTCCATTTTGTATTGACATTACAGAAGTCTCTTGTTAGCATTTTGTATGTTACTAGTTGCAGAGTGACGCATGTGCAACTCAAATCTGCACTCTACTCACATCGGGGAGTGACAGAGATATCTTAGTTATTACGAGATTAAGCGGTTAATTGTGCAGTATTTATTCAATTTGGGAAATCCCACAATCTCCAATCAGGATGTGCGGAGTTGCTACGGCAAAATGTGACAGCTGCTTGTATGTTTGTACTCGCATTGGAAATAAATATAAATGAATTAAATGCAGTCTCAGTGTCAAAATAAGTGTCAACCCATAATATACCATGTGCCACACTTGCAACCAGTTTCAGGGACGGGCTACGGGTAGGGTGTGTGCACAGCCATCTTGAATTAGGCAAAAGCAGTATATTCAAGTTCAACAACCAATTACAAGGCAAGTTACAACAAGTTACGCTATGGATAAATAAAAGAACTTTAAATAAAAAATAATAAAATACATAAAAGATTAAAGTATAACTAAAAGTATAAAAGTATAACTAAAAGTATAAATGTTTAAAAAAAAAACTAAATAACAGTATAAATAAAGCAATAAATACATGTATACGCATTTATACATTTAATTATATAATTATAGATTTATTTCTGCATTCATTTATTTAGTTAGTTATGGTCCTTAAATCCCCCCATAGTTTCTGCAATGCTATGAGCTCTGTGGCTGTACTCAACCCATGCTTTGAGCAACGTTTTGAGCCAATTTTACTCAAGAAAAAGATTTGGCATGCTGTTGGCGCTTGCTTGTAAAACATATGGCAATCCTTGTTGAGTTCTTTCAGGCTGGATCTAAGTAGTAGAGTAGCAAAGGGACAGATCAAGATTGCCATTCTTAAAGCCACTAGCATGGCTGAAAATGTTTTTCTGATAAGTGTTACCAAAGTGATAGTCTTGCTTGCGAGATCTCCACAGAACACAAATAAGTGCTCTGGTTTATTGGCTTTTATGTAAACCAATGACATTTGTCTTGGGTGGCGCTAACGCCTGGCACAGCTACCGCGCCTCTGCAAAATCAACCCATTCTCACTCAGTTTGGACAGTTTCCACAAATAAGTCTTGAATCGGTTTTTATCTTTTTTCTTAAAAATGTTTAAATGCACAATAGTTATAGTATAATTAGATATCCTTACACAAAAAGTGAGGTTTCCCATTTAGTTAGACATTTCTCCATGCTTTTGAGAGACTAAAGCCTGAGAACTGAGGCCATTGTTGACATTGTGTTTTTTTTTGAGTTCAGTAGTCAATAGCATATTTGGGTTTATTTTGCTTTAAGTTAGTTGCTAACTCAGAAATACACAAGCATTGATCATTTTGTAGTGGCATGTCATGGCATTAATCATGCAGGATCTTCTGATATACCACTTCTATCTACACTGTAATGGTATGAAATAAAAGACACGAAGAAAGAAAGGACTGTCCACTTTTTTTGTGAAGTGCATCATATGGTATATGTCATTTTTCCATGTTGCAACTCAAATATGAATTCAAGATGTTAAGTCCTGCTTCTAGTCCAGTGAACCAGACAGCCACGCCACATTGCCGCTGTCTGGTGTTTCAAATCCAGCAGCTAAGTTGATTTGAAAGGCTTTCCTATTTACAGCTAACATAGTAGTTACACATACAGACACTGCCACATTCTAGTTGTCTTTTACACCACTGTTTTTGTTCTGTTCGCAGAGCTGCTCAGATGGAACTGAGGAGTGTAACTAAACAGAATATTATGAAACCTGAGACCTTTGTTGCGGAGAATGGAGGAGAGTGTCCAATGCAGAGTACAGGTCACAAAGGTTTGAGCTTTAAAAGCCAGG
Source organism: Etheostoma spectabile (assembly GCF_008692095.1). Taxonomy (NCBI): domain Eukaryota; kingdom Metazoa; phylum Chordata; class Actinopteri; order Perciformes; family Percidae; genus Etheostoma; species Etheostoma spectabile. Next base: position 24,605,151 of record NC_045740.1, on the reverse strand, counting down.
AATCTAAGCATCTGGCAAAGTAATTGCAGAGTTGCTGGTACTTATAAACAACCAAAACAACCCCAGTAATGTGGCTTACTGTAAAATTCAGTTTGAAATAAGTTTTTAATTTATTTACTTCAGGAACAGTGCATGATGTCACCTATTCTGGCTGCTATCTTGGAGCAAACTGGATTGGTGTAATCATAGAGGGAACATTTGGTTAACGCTGAGTGTACTCTGGTCAACATATCAGTACAACCAATAGCGTGATAAAACTGTGAGACCAGATGTGAAGCACATTTTTGTACTGCCTGTAGAGCTTGTAGAATAAAGGCTTTATAGGCTCTGATAGTATTTGAAAAAAATGTATCACCTTGAACCATGGTAGAAAAGTCTATTCTACAATGCATCTCTGTTGAATGTTCTTTGTTGATGTACATTTACAAAGCCCCATTCCTGCTTCTAGAACTACCTGGGCCAAATGTGGAGCAAACTCTGGTGCAGCTAGGAAGCATCTTTTGATTTTCCAGCAACATAAAACTTCAACAGCTGGGGTTTGCACCTTAGATTTGATGAGCCATGGTGTGTTGCTTAAGCCCTTTTTAGGTTGTAACATCTCTATATACACTGACATAGCAGTTGAGTTTAAATGTCTACCACTGTTGATGCAACTCTCTCTGTCGTGGCGCTAACATTTGGAGAACTAAATGTTGGCAACAAGACTGATGAGGTCGTAAGTGATATATTTGGAGGCACTGTTGTATTTGGCAATGCACTTGGAACAGTAAAATCAAGATTGCAGTTTTTATGCAGACTCAAGGTGAGGGAAATGCTGCTGATGCAAGTTCATATGCCATTACAGTGAGCCAGGGATGTCCCACCTTACCAAAACAACCACAGGAAACAAAGATGAGCAAAGAAAGAAAGTTTTGACACACTATGGAGGAAAATAGAACCATAGAACTACACACATTAAATCAAAATGTACTGGTGCAGACAATTTCACAGTGTATACTACACTACCTAGAAAAACTGCTAGGGCTTTCGCGTCGCTGCTGGTATGAACAGTTTTGATGCTAAATATCCGCGGGCGATTATTTCGCCACGCCCCCGGTGTAAAAAGGTCTTTAACCGTATGAATTATAGTCAATGGGCCACTGTTGAATGGTAGCATTTTAAAATCAATAAATGGAGAACTCTTCTCCAGTACAATTTAGCATGTTAACATTTTTCATATTAGCTAACATTTAGCCTAAATGCTTAGGGTTGAGACTTAAGTCATCTCATGGAAGACAGAAAATGTGTGTGTGTGTGTGTGTGTGTGTGTGTGTGATGAGTGTGTGTGATGAGTGTGTGTGTGTGTGTGTGTGTGCGAGAGAGAGAGAGTGAGAAAAGTGCTTAAAGTACCCTGTTAAAAATTTTGGGCAATGGTGCTGTTAGGTAACCAGGAGCAAAGACATCATCATTCGTCCTCTACAAACTGAATTTCTGTACCATTTTCACAGTGATTGCTATCCCTAGAGCCAACGCTAGGGTACTCAGATAAATTAGACTCATGTCCAATTATTGTATTTTGATAAGGACTTCTTGTTAGTTGCTAATAGCTGTAATTTTCATTTGGGCCCAAAAATGTAAATGATGACACATGTTTCCAGAATCTCCTTACCCGTCTCGACCTTTGCTGACAATCTTGACTTCAAAGTAGTAGATCCCACAGGCAGCAGGGATCGGGTGTGTGGCTCGCACTGATGCTGCGTCCTTGTGGTTCTTCCCATGGCCTGCAAGAAGAGAAATATAAGGTGTTCGTGAACAATATAGTAACATCATTTCATGTCAGGAGTAAAATCTTCTGGAAAATGCATTCATTATCAACATTGGCGCTGGCATTGAGTTCCACTTTCCGTCCAAGGAACAACTTTTCAAGGAACTGAAAGGATTCTGCGGCCCGTTATCGGGGTTTTCACCATTGCCTAGATACCTGTGAAGATTATGCAAATCAACCCGCTGACATATGAAAAAGCAACATGATCTGCTGGTGATCCAAGGAGTAGAAAAGCTCTGCAGCCTGTACTTTCATAAAGTACTACCAACCAAGCAGGTACATTTTGGGGGGTAAAATGATTCAAAATGTCCTCGGCCCCTGGTCCCTGCGCTCAAACCCAATGAGTTACCTAAAAGGTTCCTAGTCCCTGGGGACAGTTCCTCTGGTCACAAAGGGGCTTAAGCCCACAGTTGACAAAGGGACATTAACCTGCTGCTTCCAATTTTATTTCACTAGCAAAATTGAGCTTTAGAATAAGCTTTGGCCTGTGTTTGATTGCTGATTTTCTACCAAAGCTGATAGAGCAGGCTGACTGTTTCCCCATATGGGGTTGGTTGTTGGCTAAATTTAATCCCAAAAGCAGCAAAGGGAAAGCCGAGTGCTCATAAAAATCCTACATTTGTGCAATCAATTTGCCTTTTGTTGTCTCAAATTATGACACAGACTTCTATCAGTGCATTTTGTTTACACCAACTGGGTGTTCAGCATCTGTTCCTTTACCGGATAGTTCTGATAGCACTGATCTACTGTGCTTTATTTCTTATCCCCAAACCAGTTTGATGAAGAAGTTCCTCTGTATCATTCTTCATTTTCTAGGACAGCTTATTGACGCACATATCTGATACAGATAATCACATCTAACAACTTGACTTGATGTACTGCAATCTACGTAATGAAATCTAATGATCAGTCATGCACAGAATCTCAGATAAGAATCTCAGATAGGACTGACTTTTACTCAATAATTCATACTTT
>NC_045740.1:24593188-24600688 GCF_008692095.1 Etheostoma spectabile | reverse complement strand
TAATTGCTTACTAGGAAACCAGTAGGCCTAATCCCACCCCAGGTTTTAGCCTTGACCAAAAGCGGGGGAAAGTGCAACATCTATCAGTGTCCTCTGCCTCTTCCCATCAGTAGCACAATGTGACCAAAGAGTCACTGCCAATTAAATCAAACCATTTGGCTAATGTTATACCTGACACTTTCTTTACACACATACCTTAGTCCTCACATCTCAGAAGCAACCAAACTTTGGCCAAAGCACACAAAAGACAACAACCCCTTGTTTTAGATGCCATGCTTGGCTGATTGATGAACTGTTTGCCTGGTTGAAGAAACAGTCTAAATGGCATGTTGTATGGGCCACATAACCGGCTCACGTGACGTCAATGGGAAGTTAGCAATCACACATAAATAAGTCTACATCATGCATGGAATACACGTAAACTGCATTGCTTTATATTGAAAGTGACTCAAAAATCCCTCAAAAATGTCAGCTCAAGGGAAAGAAAGAAAGGTTGATACAGAGCGCTGTGTTTTAACCAAACATGGACTTCTAAGTATTTATTTACTGAAGTCAAAGGTAAAGTTGTGTTCTTAGTTTTACGAAGAAGAGATCGCTGTGTTAAATAATTATAATTTGAATCGCCACAATTGTACTAAACATGCAGAGAAATAGAACTTGACTGATGCAGAGCGGGAACGGTCATCTGAAGCTCTGCTAGTTTAACTGCAAAGGCAACAAGACTTTTTTACCAAGCGGTGCACATCCAGGGATGCAGCAGTCAAGACCAGGTCTGTGATCTCCTACAAGATCGCCAGAGACGGTAAGCCATTTTCTGAAGGGGAATTTATTAAACAGCAAGATTGTTATTCACGTTGGCGTTAATGACTCCCGGTTACGGCAATCGAGGTTACTAAGATTAATGTTTGAATCGGTGTGTACATACGCGAAGTCAATGTCGGACACCGTAGTTTTCTCTGGACCCCTGCCAAATCTAACCAGCGATGACACGTATAGCCGCATGTCGTCATTTCGCCGCTGGCTATCGAGGTGGTGTCCAGATAAGATGTGCTTTGTGGATCACTGCGCTCTTTCTGGGGAAGACCTGATCTGATTCGGAGAGACGGCTTCATCCCACTTGGACTGAGCAGCTCTCATTTCTAGAAACATTGACAGTGTATTGGTGGACCTAATCCTTGACAATCCATAGTTGGGACCAGGAGGCAGAGTCCCGTCTAACACATTTCTCTGCTCCTTTATCCAGGTGTTACCTAGTAAAAATCCCATAGTGACGGTGTCTGCCCCCCGACCATTAAATTATTTAAATCAAAGGTAAACAGAAGAGGAGCTGTGCATGAAAACCTCATAACAATTAACCACAAGTGCAATAGTTCAAAGAATAGGAAATTAATGTGGACTCTTAAACATCAGATCTCTCTCTTCTAAAGGGGTACTAGTATGAATTAATATCAGATTCTAATATTGATTTATTTTGTCTTACTGAAACCTGGCTGAGTAATGGAGAATATGGTTAGTCTAAATGAGTCCACCCCCCCAGTCATATTAACTCACATTCCTCGAGGCACAGGCCGAGGAGGTGGAGTTGCAGCTATCTTTGATTCCAGTCTACTAATTAGCTCTAACCTAAACTAAATATAACTCATTTGAAAGTCTTGTTCTTAGTCTTCACACCCAAGTTGGAAATCAATGCAACCAGTTCTTTGTTATAGTGTACCGAGCACCTGGTCCATACTCTGAATTTTTATCCGAATTTGCAGAGTTTCTATCGAACTTAGTGCTAAAACGGACAAAGTTTATATGTAGGGGATTTTAATATTCATGTGGACGATGGAAATGATAGCCTTAGCACTCGTTTATCTCTCATTAGATTCCATTGGCTCTCTCAAGTGTACATAAACCGACTCACCGTTTTAACCACACCCCTCGATCTTGTTCTGGTATATGGTGTTGAAATTGAACATTTATAGTGTTCCCACAGAATCCCTTCCTATCTGACCACTGTTTATAACTTTTGAGTTTATACTGCTGAACTACACGCGTTAGGACAAACATCCTATACAAGATGTCTATCTGATAGTGCTGTAGCTAAATTTAAGGATACGATTCCGTTAGCATTTCTTCATTACCAAGTCCCAAAGTAACGAGGACTCCTATGCTATTAGTCCCTCCCAATCGATCATTTGTTGATAGTGCAGCGGCTCGCTACGAATGACTCTAGACCTGTTGCCCCTCTAAAAAGAAGATAATAAAACAAAGAAGGTTAGCTCCATGGTATAACACTGAAACTCGCAATTCAAGCAAATTCGCGGAAACTTGAGAAGATCTGGCGCTCCACCAAACTGGAAAATTCTCTTTTAACCTGGCAAGATAGTCTTAAAACGTATAGGAAGGCCCTCCGTATGCCAGAGCAGCGTACTACTCGTCATTGATAGAGGAAAATAGGAACACCCCCGGTTTCTTTTCAGTACTGTAGCCAGCTAACAGAAGTCACAGCTCTACTGAGCCAAGTATTCCCATAGCTCTTAGTATTAACGACTTTATGAGGTTCTTCAATGATAAATTATAACTATTAGAAGCAAAATTCACCAAGACCTGCCTTTAACTGGGCACGACTTATCTCTAAACTCAGAACCTTAGAAACAGCTGTAAACCATACATGTTTTGACTCTTTGCTCACTTGATCTTTATCAATTTAATTCAATTATTTCTTCATCTAAGCCATCAACCTGCCTCTTAGATCCCATCCCACTAGGCTACTATAAGATTTTACCATTATCAACACTTCACACTAATATATCAATTTGTCTTTATTAACAGGCTATGTCACAGCACTTTAAAGTAGCTTAATTAACCTCTTCTGAAAAAGCCAAACCTTGATCCAGATGTTTTAGCCAACTATAGACCTATATCCAACCTTCCATTTCTCTCTAAGATTCTTGAGAGCAGTCGCCAAACAGCTGTGTGACTTTCTGCATAGCAACAGCTTATTTGAGGATTTCAGTCAGGATTTAGAGTTCATCTAGCACAGAGACAGCACTTGTGAAAATTACTAATGCCCTCCTAATTGCTTCAGACAAAGGACTTCCTCTGTACTTGTGTTATTAGATATTAGCGCTGCTTTGATACCATTGACCATTATATCTTATTACAGAGATTGGAACATTTAATTGGCATTAAAGGGACTGCTCTAGCTGGTTTAAGTCTTATTTATCAGATCGATCTCAGTTTGTTAATGTTAACGATGAACCCTCTGCACGCCAACATTAGTCTGGAGTCCCACAAGGATCTGTGCTCGGTCCAATCCTGTTCATTTATATATCTTCCTTTAGGCAGTATTATTTAGGAAACACTCCATAACTTTCATTGTTATGCAGATGATACTCAATTATATCTTCAATCAAGGCGGATGAAACTAATCAGTTAGCTAAACTCAAACGTGCCTTCAGGATTTAAAACCTGGATGACCTGTAATTTTCTAATGTTAAACTCCGATAAACGAAGTTTATGCTCTCGGACCCAAGCCCCTTCGTGACGCACTATCCAAAGATACGTTACCTGGATGGCATCACCCTGGCCTCCGCACACAGTGAAGAATCTTGAGTCATCTTTGATCAGGACATGTCCTTTAATTCCCATTTAAAGCAAATTTCAAGGATCGCCTTTTTTCACACTACTTAATATTGCAAAATCAGAATATCCTGTCTAAAAATGATGCAGAAAACTAGTCCATGCATTTGTTACTTCTAGGTTGGATTACTGCAATTCTTTACTATCGCTGCTCGAAAAAATCCAAAAGACTCTACAGCTGATCCAGAATGCTGCGGCACGTGTTCTGACAGAACCAGGAAAAGAGATCACGTTTCTCCTGTTTAGCTTCTCTGCATTGGCTTCCTGTAAATTTAGAATAGATTTAAATCCTTCTTCTCACCTACAAGCTCTTCATGTCAGGCTCCTCTTATCTTAAGAACTTATAGTACCTTACAACCCTAGGAGAGAACTACGCTCCCAGAATGCAGGGTTACTGGTGGTTCCTAGAGTCTCTAAAATAGAAACAGAGCCAGAGCATTCAGCTATCAGGCTCCTCTCCTGTGGAACCAGGTTCCAGTTTGGGTCCGGGAGGCAGACACCGTCTCCACTTTAAGAGTAGGCTTAAGACTTTCCTTTTTTGATAGCTTATAGTTAGGGCATAGAATCGAATATTGTTAGGGAGTAGTAGTTTGTCACATTGTTTTCAGATTTATCTATCATTAATTATAACTAAAGGGAGACTTGGCATACAGCCCGATCCGGTGGGGAGAGTTCTGGCCGCGCCGGCTGAGCTCTCTTTACCCTCGTCTCTCTTGTGTTTGTTGTAATATTTTTAGACAGCTGGGGACTTATTTGATACACTATTACATAGAATCGAATATTGTTAGGGAGTAGTAGCTAGTCACATAGTTTTCAGATTTATCTAACATATAATCGAATATAATAGAACCAAAGGGAGACTTGGCATACAGCCCGATCCGGTTGGGGAAGTTCTAGCCCGGCCGGGCTGGAGCTCTCTTTACCTCGTCTCTCTGGTTTTGTTGTAATAGTTTTAGACAGCTGGGGACTTATTTTGATACACTGAGCTCCTCTCTCCTCTATCTTTCCATCTTTCATTTATGTGCATCCATGTCCCAGAAATGCTTGTTACTAACCTATTTCTGGGGAGTCATTCCCCGAGTCCTTATGTTCTTTTTTCCCCAGCATGTTCCCTTGGATCAAGAGGCTCCGAAATCAGGGTAGCGCTATTGCCATGGTTCCGCTACACGTTCTGTGATGCCATTGTTCAACTGCTACACTGTGGTGCCTGCTACGTCCTGCAACGTCCTGTCACGTCCTGCTACGTCCTGCTGTGCCTTGTAATGCTGCACAGCGTCCTGCTATGCCATGAACTACCACAAAGAACTGCTACAAACTACTAATTTTTTATATTTTTGTTATTGCCACTCTTCATTCTAACCCCAACCGGCCCGTCAGACACCGCCTACCAAGAGCCTGGGTCTGACCGAGGTTTCTGCCTAAAAGGAAGTTTTTTCCTCGCACTGTCGCACTGTTGCTTGCTCTGGAGGAACTAGAACTGTTGGTCCTTGTAAATTCTGGAGTGTGGTCTATCTTAAAGTTTCTTGAGATACGTCTTGTTATGAATTGATACTATAAATAAAATTGAATTGAAAAATTGAATTGTTTGGTGGACTCTGCTGCGCTAATATGCCCAGAGAAAAAAAGAGACGTTTTAGAATGTGCTAGTTTCCAGGCAAACAACAAGGAAGACTATGTCGGACTTTTCTCATTGGCTCTGGACAAAAGCTGTGATGTCCGCAACACAGCCCAGTTTCCAATGTTTGTACGTTGGATAACAAAAGACTTCAAGATAACGGAGGATCTGGCAGCAATGCGGTCAACGAAAGGGACGACGACAGGGAGTGATTTGTACACTGAGGTAAATGCACGTTTTGACAAAATAGGACTTAAATGGAACAAACTGGCATGTGTTACGATCAGTGGTTGCCCAAATCTAACAGGAAAAAATGTCGGACTTTTGAAGCGGATGCGAGATAAAGTGACTGAAATGAACTCAGAACTGAAATTGGTATTTTTGCATTGTATTATTGTTAGAGATTTTACTTTGCCAATAATGCTCAAAGTTGTTATACTGCTTTATGTTACAGACTTAATTGTGTTTTCATTTCTGAACTTTGCCTGTCATTGTACATGTGTCAGCTCACACAGACTTCGAATGTAGTTGGCTTAACAGCAGGCTTCCTTATTTGCTTACAAGTATACATCAGCAGGTGTTGTCTGAGTCAGTGCTAAAACTGAACCATGTTACTGATGTAGTAACTAAAACAGTTAACTTCATCAAGGCAAGAGCATTAACCCTTGTGTGGTCCTCAAGAGTCAAAAACTCATTTTCGTCCCTTTTTTAGACTTTTCTCAGAAGTTTTCACTAACACCACCTTACTACCACTAGTTTTACACTACTCTTTGGAATTAATGGTCAATAACCCTCATTTATAGAAAATTATACCTAATATTTAAGTTAAAAAAGAAGAAATTATGAATTTTTTTGACTAATAGTTAAGTTCAAGGGAACGTACAGATGAGTTTCATCAGGAATGAAAGGGATCAATTGCAAATAGCGCTGTATGGAATCCAATCCATTTTTGGGGGGTAATTTGGTTAAAAAGAAACTTATATTTCCGATATAGACATTTTTTAAAGGGGTCAAATTTGACCCGAGGACAACAGGAAGGTTAAATCACGGGCAGTTTGTGTTACTTTTGGAGGAGCATGAAACTGAACATGGTGACATGGGCTACCACACAGCTGTCAGGTGGCTCAGCCTGGGTAAGGGGTTTAAAAGAGTATGGGACCGGAGAGCAGAGATTCGAGAGTTTTGTGATATGAAAGGCAAAGACATCCCGGAGCTCTCAGATGTAAACTGGATGGCTGATCTTGCATTTGCTGTTGATGTGACTAATGACTGAACCAAACACCAAACTGCAAGGCAGGGGCCTATTTGCACATGAAATGCAAAATAGTGACATAATGTTGCATCAAATGAAGCTAATTCTATAGTTAGAAAAAACAAATTGTAACAGCACTTTGTAAAGTTAATTGAATGTTGTTCTTTGAAAAATGCCCCAAAAAACGCACATTATGGTCACAATTGCATTTGTGGATGTTGGTTAAATAGTGACATAATTGCATTATGTGCTATGTCTGCTTCACTTTTTTCATGTCCTAATCATAACATTTGTGCCCTTACCAGTCGCAGCTTATCAAAGCCCTTAAAATTTACTGCTTTTTATAAAGAGATCAAATTAACATTAAGCAGAATTGAGTTTAGCCTATTGGTCCAGCCCTCTAGCCTGGAAATCCAGACCCAAATCCGAAAGATTAAGGTTCTGGCATTGTATAATGAAAGTCGCCCATCTCGAGGGGCGGCACCAAGCGTGCATTTGAAAAATCCCACTGAACGCAATTGGATAACACTACAACCAATCACAACAGCAGATAGTGTGACGTATCCAGATGCCCATACATTTATTTATAACTGGTAGATTTAACTGTTGTCATCTGTTAAGCTTGCCTCTGGCCCGCCTACATCAGATACACCGATGAGCAGCATTACTCGATGCCAGAGTAAATCGCTGAGTAAATTAATATTGTGCTCTCGCGAGAACTCTGGATTTCCAGAGTACTGGCCTTCCACAAAAGTCCCTGTTTCTCATGTGGCCCCTTGGGAAAATTAATTGAGCACCCCTGTCACCCTTGAAAATCAACACTTTTGTTACGCTTTTTATTGATGTTTTTAATTTTTTTTGTTTTATGTTTCTCCCATTTTCAATACTTTTGACGCTTTCTTTTTCCTCAATGTTTGTCACTTTTGACTTTTTCAACACTACATAACACTAACTTAATGACTTTAGTTTTACAGGTTTTTTTTGGAATTTATGGTCAATAAACCTC
>NC_045740.1:24593048-24593178 GCF_008692095.1 Etheostoma spectabile | reverse complement strand
AGGAAATCATACCTAATGTTTGAGTTAGAAAAGTAGAAATTAGGAATTATTTTGACTAAAATTAAAGGAATCTATGTTGATGGATAATCACAGACTGGAACATGTCAACTTTTACTCAATACTATTTCAA
>NC_045740.1:24592907-24593027 GCF_008692095.1 Etheostoma spectabile | reverse complement strand
AAAAAATAAGACACCCCAAAATTAATGAAGTAGAGATTTGTACTTGCCAAAGAGCGTTGTGTGGAATCAATGTTATTTTGGGTAATGAAAAAGAACATTGATATAGGAAAACGGTTCAAT
>NC_045740.1:24592228-24592897 GCF_008692095.1 Etheostoma spectabile | reverse complement strand
GACCCGAGGACAACATGAGGGTTAAAGGGTCAGGTTTTCGGTTCAGCAGCTTATAAAAATATAATTACACAGCAGCTTTAAAGATGAAGTGAACTGAAAAACTAACTTTTGATAACTTGTTGGTTATGGTAATTACAAATGAATTACACAAAAAAAATTGTTTAAAAAATCAATATAGCTTTTTTTAAGCAACACAAAATTGCATTTGTTAGTATTAGAACGCTGCAAATCGATGACTCACTGGCATGGTAGGACCTGCGAAGGTATATAGGCATCGGCCTCAGCACATAATATACACACGAAAAAAAGTCATTTTAATGGCACGGATTACGCATTTGAGCCTGTGAGGGACAGCCTGTAGTGTCTGAATACCACCACATGGAGACAATCAGTTTCAGGCTACTGAAGTACAGGATCGCTTCGGGGGGGGGGGGGGGGTGTGTGACGTGACCGGTGTGTATGGGTGCAGCTTACTGTCTGCACTCTCCTTTTTTCTCTCCAAGAACATTATGCATTTTAAGGAATAGCACGGCTGATATAATCGTGTCCATTTAGAGAAAATAGAAAAAACTTGGTTAAGGTCCTGTTTGTTTACGAAAATAGAGGCAGATAAATGGAAAATGTAACTGGACACATTCATCTAATGGGATCGCTTGTTAGCTGCACGTA
>NC_045740.1:24591062-24592218 GCF_008692095.1 Etheostoma spectabile | reverse complement strand
CCCAGTTTGACCATAGATGCGCGGAGGAGTCATGACTTTTGCGGAGTTGGCAGATTTTTACAGGCACTAGCAGCTGTTTCTGCATCAACAAGTGCCTGAGACGGGAAAATCAGTAGTTCAGGGGGAGTAGAAGGAGTGGATTCTGTGGTTAAGCTAGACGGGACATCAGACTAGCTTCAGGGGAGTAGAGGGCGTTGGGTTCTGTGGTTTAGGTTAGCGGCTAACATCAACTAGCTGAGGGGAGTGAGGGACGTTGGGTTCGTGGTTTAGCTAGCGGCTAACATACACTAGCTTCAGGGGGTAGAGGGGACGTTGGGTTCTGTGGTTTAGCTTGCGGCTAACACCACTGCTTAAGGGGAGAGAGGGCGTTGGGTTCTGTGGTTTAGCTAGCGGCTAACATCCGCTAGCTTCAGGAGGAGTAGAGGGACGTTGGGTTCTGTGGCTTAGTTAGCGGTTAGTAAACGCATTATTATCGATCTGTGATATCGTCGGAGTCTGGGTTTATTTCTACAGTCTATGGTCGGAGTGCTAGCTTGTGGAGTTTGTCATAAGAGCTGCCATCGTATTTAGTTACTAGCCCTTTCCCTTGGTTGGATCGTTGGTATCTAGCTTGGTGTTGTGTCTCAGTAATGCCTAGTGTGTCAGTCTCTGTTTTGTTGAACGCTATAAAGCCGACACGTTGGGCTTTATTTTTGTAAGTGAATATGTTCGTGTTTTGTGTATGTGACAACAACGTTACATCCAGCCCTTTGCCTAGTAGACTTGATAGTATGATAGTATGCTGCCGTGAGCGTTTCAGCGCCCTGTCTGCGGCAGGTAGCATCGGGGTGTTACTATGCCGGTGGTTATCGGTCTGCCCTGCACTGGAGCCTGCAGGCCTCAGGTTTCAGTCTGTTGGACTTAACCTCACCAGTGACGCTGTTGTATCAGAAGCACAGCTTTCCAAATAGTCTGTCGCTAAAAAATGCTACAGACTCAAATTCCAGGGGCTGTCAGAGGGCTAGCCCGTTTTAAGGCAGCTAGCTGCTAGCCATGAGTTGAGGACTGTTTTTTTCCTTGTCAAAGGTAGCCTGTGGAAATGTGTTGTAACCCCAGCTGCCTTAGCCCTGTACAGATCCTTACTGCAACCAGGGGCAATACAGTATGACCCCCCTAG
>NC_045740.1:24590936-24591052 GCF_008692095.1 Etheostoma spectabile | reverse complement strand
TTCCGTTTCCCCAGCCATATGTCCGCTAGCATCCGACTCTTTGTATGGTGTCCCATTTCTATGGCTGCGCTGCTAGTGCTAGTTAGCCACGGAGTAGCTTACCATGCCAGTGACGT
>NC_045740.1:24579213-24590911 GCF_008692095.1 Etheostoma spectabile | reverse complement strand
GTTTTTCTCACTGGTACTATTATTAAATGGGTGAATTGTATAAGGGCTAAATGGCAAGTTGAAAGTGTGTGTTTTGGTACATGGGCGCCGCCATGTGGAACCACAATCTACTACGTCACTGGCATGGTAAGCTACTCCGTGGCTAACTAGCACTAGCAGCGCAGCCATAGAAATGGGACCACCATACAAAGAGTCGGATGCTAGCGGACATATGGCTGGGGAACGGAAAGAAAGACGTCTAGGGGGGTCATACTGTATTGCCCCTGTTGCAGTAAGGATCTGTACGGCTAAGGCACTGGGGTTACCAACTTTCCACAGGCTACCTTTGACAAGGAAAAAAACAGTCCTCAACTCATGGCTAGCAGCTAGCTGCCTTAAAACGGTACGCCCTCTGACAGCCCCGGAATTTGAGTCTGTGCATTTTTTAGCGACAGACTATTGGAAAGCTGTGCTTCTGATACACACGCGTCACTGGTGAGGTTAAGTCCAACAGACTGAAACCTGAGGCCTGCAGGCTCCAGTGCAGGGCAGACCGATAACCACCGGCAAGTAACACCCCGATGCTACCTGCCGCAGACAGGGCGCTGAAACGCTCACGGCAGCATACTATCATACTATCAAGTCTACTAGGCAAGGGCTGGAGGTAACGTTGTTGTCACATACACAAACACGAACATATTCACTTACAAAATAAAGCCCAACGTGTCGGCTTTATAGCGTTCAACAAAACAGAGACTGACACACTAGGCATTACTGAGACACAACACCAAGCTAGATACCAACGATCCAACCAAGGGAAAGGGCTAGTAACTAATACGATGGCAGCTCTTTGACAAACTCACAAGCTAGCACTCCGACCATAGACTGTAGAAATAAACCCAGACTCGACGATATCACAGATCGATAATAATGCGTTTACTAACCGCTAACTAAGCCACAGAACCCAACGTTCCCTCTACCCTCCTGAAGCTAGCGATGTTGCCGCTAGCTAAACCCAGAACCAACCCCTCTCTCCCCTTAAGCAGTGGGTTAGCCGCAAGCTAAACCACAGAACCCAACGTCCCCTCTACCCCCTGAAGCTAGTGTATGTTAGCCGCTAGCTAAACCACGAACCCAACGTCCCTCACTCCCCTCAGCTAGTTGATGTTAGCCGCTAACTAAACCACAGAACCCAACGCCCTCTACTCCCCTGAAGCTAGCTGATGTCCCGTCTAGCTTAACCACAGAATCCACACTCCTTCTACTCCCCCTGAACTACTGATTTTCGCCGTCTCAGGCACTTGTTGATGCAGAAACAGCTGCTAGTCCATTGTAAAAACTGCCAACTCCGCAAAAGTCATGACTCCTCCGCGCATCTATGGTCAAACTGGGGTAACTCTCCTACGTGCAGCTAACAAGCGATCCCATTAGATGAATGTGTCCAGTTACATTTTCCATTTATCTGCCTCTATTTTCGTAAACAAACAGGACCTAACCAAGTTTTTTCTATTTTTCTCTATGGACACGATATATACAGTCTATTCCTAAAATGCATAATGTTCTTGGAGAAATAAAAGGAGGAGTGCATGACAGTAAGCTGCACCCATACACACCGGTCACTGTCACACCCCCCCCCCCCCCCCCCGAAGCGATCCTGTACTCAGTGGAGCCTGAAACTGATTGTCCTCCATGTGGTGGTATTCACACTACAGGCTGTCCCTCACAGGCTCAAATGCGTAATCCGTGCCATTAAAATGACTTTTTTTCGTGTGTATATATGTGCTGAGCCGATGCCTATATACCTTCGCAGGTCCTACCAGCCAGTGACGTCATCGATATTGTCACGTTCTAATACTAACAAATGCAATTTTTGTTTGCTTAAAAGCTATATGATTTTTAAACAATTTTTTTTGTAATTCATTTGTAATTACCATAACCAACAAGTTATCAAAAGTTAGTTTTTCAGTTCACTTCATCTTTAAAGCTGCGTGTTATTATATTTTATAAGCTGCTGAACCGAAACCTACCCTTTAACCCTCATGTTGTCCTCGGTCAAATTGAACCGTTTTCCTATATCATGTTCTTTTTCATTACCCAAAATAACATTGATTCACACAACGCTCTTTGCAAGTACAATCTCTACTTCATAATTTTGGGGTGTCTTTATTTTTTAACAAGTGTTTTGAAATAGTATTGAGTAAAAGTTACATGTTCCAGTCTGTGATTATCCATCACATAGATTCCTTTAATTTTAGTCAAATAATTCCTAATTTCTACTTTCTAACTCAAACATTAGGTATGATTTCCTATAATGAGTTTTTGACCATAAATTCCAAAAAAAACCTGTAAACTAAAGTCATTAAGTTAGTGGTTATGTAGTGTTGAAAAGTCAAATGACAAACATTGAGGAAAAAGAAAGCGTCAAAAGTATTGAATGGGAGAAACTAAAACAAAAAAATTAAAACATCAATAAAAGCGTAACAAAGTTTGATTTTCAAGGGTGACAGGGGTGCTCAATTAATTTTCCAAGGGCCAATGAGAACAGGGACTTTTGTGGAAGGCCAGTACTCTGGAAATCCAGAGTTCTCGCGAGCACAATATTAATTTACTCAGCGATTTACTCTGGCATCGGTAATGCTGCTCACGGTGTCTGATGTAGGCGGGCACGAGCAAGCTTAACGATGACAACAGTTAAATCTACCAGTTATAAATAAGTATGGGCATCTGGATACGTCACACTATCTGCTGTTGTGATGGTTTGTAGTGTATCCAATTGCGTTCGTGGGATTTTTCAAATGCACGCTTGGTGCCGCCCTCGAATGGCGACTTTCATTATACAATGCCAGACCTTAATCTTCGGATTTGGGTCTGGATTTCCAGGCTAGAGGGCTGGACCAATAGGCTAAACTCAATTTCTGCTAATGTTAATTGATCTTTTATAAAACAGTAAATTTTAAGGGCTTTGATAAGCTGCGACTGGTAAGGGCACAAATGTTATGATTAGGACATGAAAAAAAGTGGAGCAGACATAGCACTAATGCAATTATGTCACTATTTACAACATCCACAAATGCAATTGTGACCATAATGGCGTTTTTTGGGGCATTTTTCAAAGAACAACATTCAATTAACTTTACAAAGTGCTGTTACAATTTGTTTTTTCTAACTATAGAATTAGCTTCATTTGATGCAACATTATGTCACTATTTTGCATTTCATGTGCAAATAGGCCCCTGCCTTGCAGTTGGTGTTTGGTTCAGTCATTAGTCACATCAACAGCAATGTCAAGTCAGCCATCCAGTTTACATCTGAGAGCTCGGATGTCTTTGCCTTTCATATCACAAAACTCTCGAATCTCTGCTCTCCGTCCCATACTCTTTTAAACCCCTTACCAGGCTGACCACCTGACAGCTGTGTGGTAGCCCAGTCACCATTTTCATTTTCATGCTCCTCCAAAAGTAACACAAACTGCCCGTGATTTAACCTTCCTGTTGTCCTCGGGTCAAATTTGACCCCTTAAAAATGTCTTATCGGAAATATAAGTTCTTTTTAACCAAATTACCCCCAAAAATGGATTGGATTCCATACAGCGCTATTTGCAATTGATCCCTTTCATTCCTGATGAAACTCATCTGTACGTTCCCTTGAACTTAACTATAGTCACAAAAATATTCATAATTTCTTCTTTTTAACTTAATATTAGGTATAATTTTCTATAAATGAGGGTTATTGACCATTAATTCCAGAGTAGTGTAAAACTAGTGGTAGTAAGGTGGTGTTTTGAAAACTTCTGAAAAAGTCTAAAAAAGGGACGAAATGAGTTTTGACTCTTGAGGACCCACACAAGGGTTAATGCTCTGCCTGGATGAAGTTAACTGTTTTAGTTACTACATCAGTAACATGGTTCAGTTTTAGCACTGACTCAGACAACACCTGCTGATGTATACTTTAAAATAAGGAAGCCTCGTTAAGCCAACACATTCGAAGTCTGTGGTGAGCTGACACTGTACAATGACAGGCAAAGTTCAGAAATGAACACAATTAAGTCTGTAACATAAAGCATTATAACAATTTGAGCATTATGGCAAAGTAAAATCTCTAACATAATACAATGCAAAATACCATTTCAGTTCTGATTTCATTTCAGTCACTTTATCTCGCATCCGCTTCAAAGTCCGACATTTTTTCCTGTTAGATTGGGCAACCACTGATCGTAACACATGCCAGTTTGTTCCATTAAGTCATTTTGTCAAACTTCATTTACCTCAGTGTACAAATCACTCCCTGTCGTCGTCCCTTTCGTTGACCGCATGGCTGCAGATCCGCCGTTATCTTGAGTCTTTTGTTATCCACGTACAAAATTGGAAACTGGGCTGTGTTGCGGACATCACAGCTTTGTCCAGAGCCATGAGAAAGTCCGAACTAGTCTTCCTGTTGTTTGCCTGGAAACTAGCACTTTCTAAAACGTTCTCTTTTTTTCTCTGGGCATATTAGCGCAGCAGAGTCCACCAAACATTCAATTTTTCAATTCAATTTTTTATTAGTATCAATTCATAACAAGATTTCCAGACACTTTACAGATAGACCACACTCCAGAATTTACAAGGACCCAACATTTCTAGTTTCCTCCAGAGCAAGCAACAGTGCGACAGTGGCGAGGAAAAACTTCCTTTTAGCAGAAACCTCGGTCGACCCAGGCTCTTGGTAGGCGGTGTCTGACGGGCCGGTTGGGGTTAGAATGAAGAGTGGCAATAACAAAAATCTGAAAAAATTAGTAGTTTGTAGCAGTTCTTGTGGTAGTTCATGGCATAGCAGGACGCTGTGCAGCATTACAACACAGCAGGACGTAGCAGGACTGGACAGACGTTGCAGGACGTAGCAGGCACCACAGTGTAGCAGTTGAACATGGCATCACAGAACGTGTAGCGGAACCATGGCAATAGCTGCTACCCTGATTCGGAGCCCTTCTGATCCAAGGAACATGCTGGGGAAAAAAGAACATAAGACTCCGGGGAATGACTCCCAGAAATGGTAGTAACACAAGCATTTCTGGGACATGGATGCACATAATAAAATACATCTGTTATATCACCATTATTCAAATTCCAGTTCAGTTCCTCTTTAAGGTAATTTCCTGTTGTTTTCTAGCAAACAGAATTGACAAGGAGGCCCCTTCACGCGATGCAAAGTCAATGGAGAACGATTGTTTTTTCCTAATTGCACTCTGACTCTGTACACAGTGTGATTCAACAGAACAATATTTAAATACGTTTTAGTTTACTTCCTGTAGTTTTTGTCTGATAGGAGGAACAAGACATTAGTCCTGATGAGTCCTAATGTGGCTTAAAGGATGAACATTGTAGGGCCGTTGGAACAAATTTCAGAAGTCAAATGTAATTCCAATAGTAAAAAACTTTTTTTTTTTTAAATAAATACTAATCCAATTTCTTAATTACTGTTCAAAGGTGCATTTTTTGAAGAAATCAGCAGGAGCGAGCAACACAAAGTATTGTGAGATCTTAGGGCACAGAGTTACGGTAGAGACCGAATAGTAGGGAGGCAGTGATAGGCTGGGTATGAAAAGAAGGATGGGAAATACTGTTTTACCATGAATTTAAAATTGACATCCACCAAGTAAAATGCTTTTGTTATCATTAATTGGCTTATTGTGGTTTCTTAACTATGTCATGAGTAATAGCAGCTCAGCTGGGAGCTTCATGGAGACAGCTGATGTTAATGTTAGCTGCACTATTTTGCAAAGAGAGACTATCATTACAAAAAGGCATTATGTCCCAAACGCATCTATAAAAAGGTACATTTATAAAGCACTTTTCACCCAAAGTGCTTTTTAATGTGCCACAAATCAAAGCACTCACCGATGGTGGTGAAGTTACTATTCAAGGAGCTGGCCTCCTGGCTGGGAGCAATCACGTTTCAGGGTCTTGTTTAAAGACAGGCGGAGGCGGGGATCGAACCATCCAATCTGTGATTGATATAGTACCCGCTCCTTAACCACACCTCTGTATTAGTAGTATGTGGAATTTAGATACCTCGCAACATTCCTGTCGGTACACGATCCGTCCTGCCTGCACGATCCGTTCTGCGCATGTGCATTATGTTCGCGCACGCGCAGATGATAATCATGAGTACGAGGATTTACCGGGATTTACGGCACTGCACACCGTTCCACAGTAGCCGTCTGCTGTTAGCCTCCACCGGAAGGCTAACGTTAGTTTAGCTAACAGTTAATTTGGCTAACCGCCAGCTGAGACAGCATGTTTAGACCTCAATTATATGTGTATTATATAACATAACAGCGATATTATAATATAATAGTGGTTACGTCAGTTCTACTTACTTGTGCTCATTAAAACACAATCACTCAATAATTGTCTTTTATTATTACTGTAAAGCTTAAATTAGCTGTAGCTGCTTTCCCCACGTTTAGTTTGAGTAACTGTATGTAGACTGAATCAAAGCTAGCGGTTAGCCGGGAAGCTAACGGGGTGGAGGCTAACCGTCCTCTAATACATCCATGAGGGCTAACGGCTAACCGTACAAACTATGACAGATCGTGTATGATATATTGCTAAGAGAACGGTAGCCTCTACCGGGAAGCTGATGCTAGTTTAGCTAACAGCTATTTCGGCTAACGGGCTAACAGGGTGATTCAGCCTAAAATAACGTTACCAAACTAAACAGTGGGAAAAGCAGCTACTGTTAGCTAAACTAACGTTAGCTTTCCGTGGAGGCGAACAGACTTTCTTTAACTGTATGGGAACAGATCGTGCAGTGTCGTAAACCACGTTCATCATGAAATATCTGCGCATGCGCGAATATACTGCACACGCGCAGAACCGATCGTGCAGGAGGGACGGATCGTGTACCGACAATTCCCATCAAAGATCTGCCAAACTTAAACCTGAAATCAGCCAGGGGAATATGGGCCTTTCAAAACTGTAAACTCTTAGCTGCTCATTGAAAATTTTGAAAGCTAGTCTTCAAGTAACTCAAGGGGAATTAAAAGAATGTCAGGAATATGTTTTTTTTTAGAAGTGTTTCACATTTTTCACAAAGTAATAAATTACTAAATAGCCCTCAAAAAAATTGCTGTTAGCCATGAATTCAATGAGCACACAGCTACAATATCTAACTTTTAGCAGTACTTTGAACGCCTGCTTTTTCCATCTGCGGCACCTTTCTTTTTGACTCTTAACTCTGTTAAAGTAGAAGTGTGTTTCCCGAACTTGGACTAGTCCAAGGTGTCCTGAAGGGGCAGATCTGGGACTATGGGCCACTGGGGCTGTTTCTATGAGCAATTAGGTCCTTGTATAACTGGACCAAAAGCTTTGTCTTCATCATTGGCACTTTGTCAAGCGCTTTCTCAATAGATGACTCCATTGTGCTTTCTCATTCTGTTTGTAATTTTCAAGGACAGAATGGTGAAGCACAGCCAAGGATTGAAGGATGTCCAGTCTTCTTTGGTAAACTCAGGATTGCGTGTCAGATTTGTACAGACTATGTAGTTCTGTTATGTAGCTTGGTCAGGCTGTGACCTACATCTCTCATTGGTTTGCCTCTGATTGTGAAGTGGTTTAGATGGTCAGCATATCATTGTTCATGTCTGAAGAAAGTAAATTATCCCCAATGGATTGGGAGTGAAGTGCTGCCACAAGTGAAGAAACTTAAAGTTGTATTATTTCTTTGGGGCCTTTGGGGGAGGAGCAACAAGTTGTAAGAACAACATTTGCATATCACTGATCTTAAACGTTGTTATGACCAATGGGTTTGCAGACAATTTCTTATTTACACATCCAGAAAAAAACAAATGACCATTATCATTAATTTGAGGTTGTGTTTCTAGAGTTTTGGGCTGACTCTTGATGGAAATGGTCTCTTATGCTGCTAAATGCCTCTATCCTAAGTTAACCAGCTAGTCGCTAACTTTGTCTGTCAGCCATTAGATGCTGGGCAGGTAGGATCCAGTGGGTTTATCCGATAGCGTCCTGCTGCAGAGCTCCAGGCTCGGCCCACCTCTAGCGCTGGGAGCCATCTTCATCGCCAGCACCCATGTTAAAAAATCATGTGTGTTAAGGTGAAAAATCATGTGTTTATCGCATTTTCTTATCAATGAATAACCATGGTAAACAATACAACCCTAATATTTTACAAACCCCATTTCCAATGAAGTTGGGGTGTTGTGTAAAACTCAAATAAAAACACAATACAATGATTTGCAAATTCTTTTCAACCTATATTCAACTGAATACACTACAAAGACAAGATGTTTAACGTTCGAACTGATAAACTTTATTGTTTTTTTGCAAATATTCACTCATTTTGAATTTGATGCCTGCAAAACATTTCAAAAAAAGCTGGGACAGGGGCAACAAAAGACTGGGAAAGTTTAGGAATGCTCAAAAAGCACCCGTTTGGAACATTCCACAGGTGAACATGTTAATTGGTCATGATTGGGTATTAAAAAAGGAGCATCCCTAAAAGGCTCAGTCGTTAAAGGATGGGGCGAGGTTCACCACTTTGTTAACAACTGAAAGAGCAAATAGTCCAATAGTTTAAGAACAACCTTTCTCACCAATTGCAAGGAATTTAGGGATTTTATCATCCATTAGGGATCTCTGCATGTAAGCAACAAGGCCGAAAACCAATATTGAATGCCCGTAACCTTCGATCCCTCAGGCGGCACTGCATTAAAAACCAACATCTATATGTCCTTGCTACGTTTAAAAGTGAAAGTTAAACTTTTACCATACATCATCTAACATGGACGTAAAGTGGACAAGGGTGCTGGGGTCTGACTGTGGTCGCACCTCAAATTGTTTTTAGAAATCATGGTCGTCATGTCCTCCGAGGCAAAGAGGAAAAGACTTTTATCAGCGCAAAAATCAAAAGCCAGCATCTGTGATTGTATGAGGGGTATTAGTGGCCATGGCATGAGTAACTTGCACACCTGTAAAGACACCATTAATGCTAAAAGGTGCAAACAGGTTTTGGTCAACATATGCTGCCATCCAAGCAACGTCTTTTTCAGGGACATCCCTGCTAATTTCAGCAAGACGATGCCAAGCCACATTCTGCACGTGTTACAGCAGTGTGGCTTCATAGTAAAAGAGTGTGGGTACAAGACTGGTCTAGCTGCAGTCTAGACCTAGTCTGGCAATCACCAGACCAAGCCAAGCTCAATAGATTTGAGATTGAGCGTTGGTCTGGGGAGTCTGCTCTGTATTTTCTCTGCACAAGAGGCGTGACCAACGGGCATTAGCTCAAATGACTCTGTGTGCAATTGGAAAGTCCTTCAACCACTCAGACCAACGATCCGGGTTATGTAGAAGTGACAGCGGCATCAACAGGTTGCTGCGCTTTGGTGGCGTTAGATGGCCGCTATATTGAATGTAAACAAGAAGCTGCTTGGTCGCTTTTCTATCGCCATCATGTTAAATCCGCCATCATGTTAAACCCGCCAATAGCGCGTCAGGTAGATAAGCCAGTTTGGGATTGGATTGTGAACTGATGTAGGAGAATTAAACGCGCAGGTTTCCAGACCAAAAACAAGAGTGGGCGAGGTTTACCAAGTCTAGTCTAGACCTGTCTCCCATTGAAAATGTGTGGCGCATTATGAAGCGCAAAATACGACAACGTAGCCCCTGGACTGTTGAGCAACTGAAGGCGTACATCGCGCAACAATGGGAAAGAATTCCACCTACAACACTTCAAGAATAAGTGTCCTCTGTTCCCAAACGCTTATTCAGTGCTGTTAAAAGGAAAGGTGATGTAACACAGTGGTAAACATGCCCCTGTTCCAGCTTTTTTTGGAACATGTTGCAGGCATCAAATTCAAAATGAGTGAATATTTGCAAAAAAACAACAAAGCTTATGAGTTTGAACATTACATATCTTGTCTTTGTATTGTATTGTGTTTTTATTTACGTTTGACAAAACGCCCCAAATTATAATTAACTTATAACGTAAGGTAATGTGTAGTGCATAACTTTTTGATATTGATAAATTATAAATTAGCCATTGCCTAATGAGTTGCTACAAAGCTAATTAAGACTATCAGCTCCACAAAACACTCTGTATTTCTCAGTATGACTATTTTCGGAAAATTGTTGTCATTACTTAGAATTCTTCATGGGGACAGCAGAAACTATACACTGTAGCTTTACACATAACTTGTACTAGTATATGTTTGCTAACGTTGGCTAACGTTATCTGGCTAAGCAAATGTCATTAACAAACTAACATTGGCTAAAATGATTACATTAACCACACTGCAGATTTTAAAGAGTAGGCTCAAAACCCAACTTTTTTAACTTGGCTTTTCCGTGCTCAGCCACATGTTAGTTTTACTGTGTGTATGAGAGAGGGTGTGTGTGGACGTTGGAGGTGGGTCTGTGTCTGTGGGTGTCTGGGGATGTATTTATGTGATAGGGAGATGGGGTGGGGCAATTAGTAATCTGGGGTTTAGCGCCACCCAAAAAGGTTGTGAGTGGTTTAAAGAAATACAAACAAGTCAAAGCGCTTTTTCCCCCCGATCCCACAATAGATAAGCAGTGTAGCCAGTGTTTGAATCGTTAGTGAGAATTATAATTGAATAATTAGGATACAATAGCAAATAGCTGCAAAAAGCTTAAAGGTCCCATAGCATGAAAATTTCACTTTTCAGGTTTTTTAACATTAATATGCGTTCCCCCATCCTACCTATGGTCCCCCAGTGGCTAGAAATGGAGAACTGTAAGTCAAATAACTTATGTTTTCAGTTCATTTAAGCCTGTATTGGTCTATTTTCTTGCACATTTAAAGTAAGTTGGGTAGTGATTTTTGCTGTTTGTGTTCTTCACCTGTTAGCTAGTTGGCTCGTTGCTTCAACAGAGAGAAGTTGCCTCCGTCTGTGTTTTAACAGAAACACTTTGGGCCAAGTTGGAAACCAGAATCAGCTTTAAATAAAATCCTTATCTAGTCCTCACTAACAAGTTTCATTTCACTGGAGTTACCGTTATTATTGTTTGCATCATCAGTACCCAATTCAATCTAACTGGATGGCAATACTGTACTGATTCGGCGGCATTCTGCATTCATTCGCGGCAAATCAGTGCAGCTTGATGGCGCTAACGTTAGCACATAGTAGTATGGACGGCGACATGATTGAAAATGAAGAAAACGGAGATCTCAGAGATCGGCAGACAAGCAGCAAGACATCAGTCATCCTCGGCCTTATCCAAGAGAGATGTTTGAGACAGTAGGCATCAAGAATGACTCCTGGCCAACGTGCTGCTTAACTTCTTAATAAATGTCTGTTTAGTAATTCATATTTTATCCTTCATTTTCTTCCCAAAAGCCATATTTGAGCACACACAAACATACACATGTAGATTCCTTTAAATGTTAAGGGGAAGATTAAAAAGAGAAACTGGATCTGTGACTTCTTACAGAATCACACCTGAAATCATGTCTCGCTTCTCAGTCAGAATCTAATTAAACTGGAGTCCCAGTCTTTGTCACAATAATCATATGTGTGATGTTTTAGGCCTATTGGCCATGTAAAACGTAGCCGATGGCATATGAAGAGTCTTTTTCCATGTCCACTGAAGTTTCTCAGGTCCGGGTAGCTTTGCATAAAAAATGGTTGTCTTTCGCAAGGCTAGTACTTTAAGTAAATTTCCATGCCTGCACTTTGTTACTTTTACTTGAGTAAAGAAGT
>NC_045740.1:24558738-24579203 GCF_008692095.1 Etheostoma spectabile | reverse complement strand
CTTCTACTTTTACCAGAGTATTTTTAACATCAAGTACTTCTACAGAAGTACGGGAAGTGAGTACTTTTGCCATCTCTGCATGTGTGGCTTAGGCTACCTTCGTGTGCTGTGGATAGGCAGTTTGAGTATATAGAACTGCTCAAAGTGACATGTGTGCCCTAGGGCTGTGCAATTATGGAAAAAATGTGGTCAATATTGAAATCACAATGATTTAACACGACTACTCGTTAACCTTTTATTTGCAATTGTTTCTAAGAACCATATTTCTTACAATTACATTCCAGCCAGGGTATAATGTTTTAATGATGTGTCCTTTCTCTCAGAGAAAGAGTCTTTGGATCAAAATAAAATCTGTTTTACTACTGTGAGTCGGTTCAGCTTTACTGATATTACACAACGTTACACAGCTCACAATTCCAGATACAAAACACAATGTGCATCTCACATCACATTTTCACTCACTATGACCAATACTACTGTCATTACTAAACATTGTGCTAAAATATGAACAACAGCTTCGCCTTCAGTGGGCTTATTTGCTAGGTATTTCCATTATGGAAAAATCCAGCACTTTACATACAGTTTAACAACAGAACAAAACGCTGAGGGAACATTACACCGTTTTTTCATGTTAGTTTTGAGTGGTATGCATCTCCACTAACCTGGAAACCATTTTAAATATTAAGTGAATAACGTTACTGTATGATGGGGGGGGGGGGGAATACGTCTAAGATAAGTCAAAGGCAGAGGGACCGCAGGGTTAGCTAACGTTAACTTATTGTCTTATCTGGGGTCTGATAAACTATAAATTCATCAAAGTTAAGGTCAACTCTACACCCTCTTTTACTGCAATTTAACCCCATCCAGTTATTTTGTTTTATTTTTTGAGTTTTTGATGGTTCATGTAGTGGCTATATATTTTATGTAATAATATTGTATGTATAATATATATTTATGCATATATTAAGTATAAAATAATATGTAATATATATTTTACATATAATTTTATGCCATTACTCTGTATGGCTTGGATATAGATCCTCTCCCTGACACTGTGATGCTAATAAACTCTATTTTTTTGTATATCTGTATATGGGTTTCTGTGTCCCAACCGGCAAAGGCCGATGGCCAGCCACCAAAAGTTGAGGTCTGTCTGTTAAAGGTTTCTGTTTCTGCCTGTTAAAGGAAGTTTTTCCTTGCCACTGTCGCACCAAATACATGCTCATGGGGGAATTGTCGGGTCTCTGTAAATGATAGTGTGCTCTAGACCTACTCTACCTATAAAGTGTCATGAGGTAACTTCTGTTGTGATTTGACACTTTTAATAAAATTCAACTGACTATTTTGCAGAGCCACGGTCACAGCAGCCAAAGCTTAGCGCAAACCAAGGCAACTGTGATTGGTTTAAAGAAATGCCCAGATAACTCAGAGCGTTTTTTTTTTATCCTATCCTAGAATGTATACTGTACGTGGTGTAGTCAGAACTTACTCAGCAGCACTGTGACAATCTGAGACTATTTGGGTTGTCACTATAAGGATAGGATCAAGGAAATGGGTTAAAATATGTTTCATTCACAGCATGTTTGGGCTCACCCAAATCGCTGTCTGGAACCTCTCAGTTCATTTTGGATTTCCAAGGGGCGGTAATCAACGGGGTAGACCAAAATGCTTCTAGACATAATTGGACAGATCTACAACCATGTAGAGCATTGACACATATGACGTTGAGCGACCAGTGACCAGATCCGCCCGGTGTAGATGGCCAATGACGGCACACTATTATCAGCCAATCACAGCACATTAGGGCAGGAAAAAAAATAATGCCTCAACGATGGAGAAAATGTTCAGAGATCAACAGGTATATTATAAGTTGGTATATAAACAGTTGAAGATTAATGTCGGAAGTACAGCAAACGTTTTAGTTAAGAAAAGTTGAAATCTCTAACACTGGGCAAATTATACCAAAACAATCTCAATTGATAGATAGCACTACAGATAAAAGGAAAAAAAAAAATATTTTTGATTTTGAGGTGAACTGTCCCTTTAAGGCCTACTAAAAGAACAATGAAATCCTCTACATCAAAATAAGGCAAAAGAATCCATGGACCAGAGGGCTCGTTAAAAACAAAATGACATCACTCAATTGATTTAATCATTCGCACTAAGTCCATTAGTTTGTGTGTTTATGTACTGTATAAATCTGTTGAGACTGGATAGATGAATCTGTCTGTGCACAGCAGGACTAGATAGACACTGTGTGGTCTTAAACCAAGAAAAGTGGCACAAATTGGTCAAAATAGAATTCAAACCACAAGGGTGAGGGAAGAGAGCAGGAGCTAAGACTACCAGGAGGAGAAAGTATCCTGCACAATCCAGAATATACCTATTTATACATCATCCCTGAACAATTGTGCAGGGTCACTTAATCTGTGCACTTTTCATCCACAAAGACTGTGCTCTACATAAATGGCATGTCTTCTCTTTAGACATACATGTCATCAATTTGTGCCAATTCCATAGCTGTGACAAGTACATGGGTAATTCTAGACAGAATGCCAGGATCTCAATATCCTTCATTGTAATGTAAGGCTAGATGGAAAAAAAGCTTTTTCACAACTCTTTTTGTCACATTTTTATTGGTATCAACTTGGAGCCCAGGATCCACAAAGAAAGTATGCAATCTACAACACTGATAACCAGAATGTAGGCTTATATTAAATTTGAACACTGTTCATATCAACAGCAGGGAGCTGATCCATTATGCATCAACTATTATTTGGGTTATATCTGGCTATCTGCCTGAGAGTCTTGATTTTAACAAATAAAAGACCTTCTCTGCTATTCACGAGCAGCAGGACTATTACTATGTGCCAAATAAGCTTTCCAAAATGGGTTACACAGACTGCCTGCATCCTCTCATCCTCTGCATGTTTCACTGATGTAAACAGCCAGCAGGGCTCAAAGTGGCCTTGCAATGCCTCTGTGGAGATTTTTCATCGCCTGGCCTGAGATGCTGGGTTAGCTTGCCAACTATTGGGGGGGTGCCCTGACTGTCGCCTGACGGAAAATACAAGAGCAGGCAAAAGACTGACAACAGGACTTAACATGGTCATGTTTTTGGTTAAGTGCTGAATATATAAAATAATCCAGTTGATGGCCTGGTGGTCCATACTGACCGGCTTTAGCCATCCGAATAAGGGATTGACTGCAACATACATCTGACAAGTAAAGTTGTTGTTATTGTGAAAATACCTAAATCTGCCGATACCAAATATTAATTACAAGATCTGTACAATTGGCCTAACGTAATACGCAGAGGCCTCCTCCCTCACAGCAGCTGTTGAAATTGAGCTGCTGCCTGCTGGAGGTTGGACATGAGACTGTTCTGAATGGAGTTGGACCGGTTGCTTCCAGGCTGGAAAAAATGATTTACGAATTCTGGAAAAGACTTCTAGAACACTGCCACTGAAATCACGCGAGAAAACAACAACGCCATATTTATTCTGTTTTGGTGCTTGCTGTTGTCAAAAACTAAACAATTGCAGCATTGCCCTCTGGACTCAGCTACGTTGAAATATGTTAACAACACGTTAGGCTCTTGTCCATCTAGTAGCCAGCTTATCTTACTGTTTTGTTAAATCCATATTAGTTACAAGAAGCTAACGTTAGCAAGCTAGTTAGCCACAAGGCCAACTGCTGTAGCTATATATGCTGATGAGATAGCTTGCCGTTTGCTAACGTTAGCTCCTGTTTGTTAAATACCATTAGTTAGCTTACTGACATACGCTTGTAGCTATATGCGTCGTTATTGCTGTCAATGCCCCCTTCCAGTACAAACTACAGAGAACGTCAGATGCACTGTCGGTTTACTGCAAACAATTAACGTCATAAACGCCAAATAAACAAAGGAAAGCCGCGTTGTTGAAGGTGAATTTCAGTGAGGTGGTAATAAGACCAACTGTCAGGGTTAGCGAGTTCACTGTCACCCATTTGGGCATTCCTCTGCTCATTTGTGAAACAAAGCAAGGTTACAGGACAGGAGAGGCAGCTCAGACTAGATTTACCAAGAGTACAGACACACACGCGCAAGCGCGCGTACACAATCAACATAATCGCATACTGTGTGTGTGTGTGTATTTGTGTCTGTGTTTGTATGTGTGTGTGTGTGTGTGTGTGTGTGAGAGAGAGAGTGAGAGTGAGAAACCCCCCTTCGCAACAACACAGTGACAGATTTGAGCTGAGACCCTCTGTTGTTGTGACTAACGTTAACGTTACTTGTCAGACCATCAGGACTGAGCCAGCTCTCTAACCTTTGTAATGGACCCGCAGGTTGTTCTGTGACAGCCCAATGTAGCTGTATTTATCCTTGGGGCTCCAGGATCGGGGTAAAGGGGTCTCTTCCTCGTTCACAGCCGGGTACAGCCGTTTCAGCCGCTCGTTCAGCTCGTGTTCCTGATAATTAAATGCAGGATCCCCTAACGACAGGCTTCCCGCTCCAAGCTCTGCCATTTTGGCCTCTGTTTTGTATCTTATTGTTCGTTTCTTTCTATCCTAAGCCCCGTGTCAGTCCGCTTGAGCTGTGGGCTGAGAGTGAGAAGGACTGAGGGGAGAAAATAGCAGCGGTGTGACATCCCCCGGATAAGCAGCAGAATGTACTGTAGGCTGGAACAGTGCCGTTTGGGTACTGTAGTTCAGCTGCACGCTCGCTTTTATGATACTGTCCCTAATAATGACTACACAGCTCCACTACCGTTACCCTGGTCTAGGACTTCCATCGAGAAAGGTAGAGGAAATGTAGTTTTTCAGCTGTGTAAATGTATAGACCGTTTTTAGAACATTTATAATTTTATCCTTATCTCTAATTTTATCCACATGTACTGTGTGTGCCACATATGGAGAACGTGTAACCACACATATATCTCTGCTAGCGAGATGAAAATTAATTGACAGCATTATTAACAGAACGAAAACGAAGTGTATTTTTCTAAAAATATGCCTGACGTGACAGAGTTTCTACTTATGTGATTTTGACATATGGTGATCTGTTTAATCACTTCATTATTTTTTTTAATGTGATATTTATAAAGTAGTTGCCCGTTTGTTTGTTTATTTATTCATCATATTTGTTATTGGAAACTAGTCAGCGTTGATGGTCTGACCTATACACATGTTTCCAGTGGTTAGAAAGTTTCTGTTTTATTTAAAAGGAAAGTTTACACAATTTGAAAACTAGTTAGGCGCGCCACGGCCTCCTATGTGGGTCTTGCAGTGTGTTCCGTCTTGTTACCATGGGAACCATGTTACAATGCTGCGATCTGTGTGCTAAAGCCAAACGGGCAGCATTCAGCAGTTAAAGGACAAGAGGTTGTTATGTCATGTTGGCCTTCATATAGACGCTAGCTAGAGATGTCACCACATAAAGATATTAAATTCCCACCTTTAACTCCGTCACATAAACAAAGGCAAGTAATTGAGATTGTCATAAAGCAAAAATATTGCAGCTAACGTTAGCTAGTCTATTATTGGAACTAACTACCCTGCTAGCTATATGGCTATATTTAGAGTTAACTAAAATGTTAAATGTATTTTTGCTCTTTTTTATTTTAGACTTACATATGAGCATAGACTACAAAATGACACTGTCCAGACACCAGAAGAAGGGCAAGAAAGAGAAAGTGCTAGTGCTGTTTCTGTCCAACCAGCAGCAAGAAAGGTAAGCAAGCCAGGTAACTAGAGGTTCATTAAACCTGGCAGAATTTCACTCATTAAGCCTACTTTTTATTATTGAATATGAAAAATATTGTGTGTGTCTTATAGTTGTGCTGTACAGGTAGCAGTTACATATGTGCAGGCCCGGGGAGAAAGCCTCAACTTCTGATGCACTTAGAGAGCTATGTGAACAAGGAGCTGCATACAATCAGCTCCCATGAGCCAACATTTCAGGAACTGAAACTACAGGTGCTATGTTGTTTTGTTGTAGTTTTTTGCCATACCATACAAACATTTTCTTGCCTGAGAAAGTACTGACATATTTTTATCTGCTTTGGCTATAGGTCTACCGTGATGTCTTTGGTTGTTTCATCAAAGAGTTCAAAACCTACCAACCGCTTCTTTCTGACATCAAAAAGGAATATGAAAACACTTTAGGTCAGTACCTCTATGAGTAATTACACTATAATTATACACTATATAATATGAATAATTACACTATTTCTAAAACTCTCCTGAATGCTGTCTTAAAGTGGTGTGTGTGTGTGTGTGTGTGTGTGTGTGTATATATAGAGATATATATATCTCTATATATATATATATATCTCTATATATATATGTCTCTATATATATACATATAGATATATCTATATGTGTATATATATATATATATATATATCAGTTATAAGTATAATAAAGGCAATCCTCTCTTTGACAAAGATCTGAAATATTATGGCGCTATGCTTTGGAGAATTTTGAATAAATTTCTACAAGAAAAGATCAAGTTATTTTCAGAGACTTAAATGAAGTCAGATTTTTTTTATATGCAATTGTAAACACTTAACGTAGTTTGGTAATATCTACAGTAAGTTTCACTGACAAGGTCAAGTTACAGCCAGCCACCTCACTGTCTGAGTTACATTTAGAAATTGGGTCAGAAAAACATAATAAAATAACAGTTAAAATATACATAAAACCATAAATCAATCAGAGAAAGCATTACTCAGCCAAAGTTTCATATTTTTCTAATTTGTTATTTTAATAATAGAAAATATTTTAGTTTTTAATGAATGTTTTTGATGTTTGACATACAGTTCCATGAATGATAGATAATATTATTGCATTTTACATATGTTCAGCATATCTGCAGGGTCAAATCCGAGAACTGGAACCACTGCGATCCCGTCTGAGGCTAGTGACAGAGGAATGTGACAGGAAGATTCAAGCTCGCTGGGCAGAGGAGCAGGCTGAGATTGGAGCCTTGAAAAGGGAGAAGCAGCAACTGCAGAGGCTCATTGAGGCCATGAGGGAAAAAGAAAAGGCCATGGAGGCAGTGGTACATGGCATACTTGTAAAGGAGTGTTCTAACCACAATTTATTTAGTCATTTATGTGGCTTTTTAAAGAATACAACTCTCCTAAATATTATCTTAAATATGTATTTAATGTGCTTTCCTGATCTCAAAAATATGTATGAAAAAGTTATTTAGGGTAACAGGTGGATTTCCCTTTAGTTCAGATTGTAACGTCAATGGTGGGCAGTAAAGCCATATTTCTTTATTTACCGTGGTGGTTTGAAGGAGTTTGGTTATTTTAAAAAAAGTTTAAAGATTATTTCACTATCTTGTCTAGGACTGAGTACCGACTCCAACACATTTTAGGCACAGACCGAATTGCCTCTAAAGTATTAAGTATAAAAAAATGCCTCGTCATTCAATACACTATTTCAATACCTAGGGAGTAAATCTCATCAGGGTCAGTGAGCCAATAAGCATGCAGCATGCTTCTACCAAGATGTCTGTGATTGGCTCTCTAATGTTACCTGTCATTGAGACACGCAGGAAAAACAGGGCTCACGTAGCAGGACCTGAAAAATAAATAAATACATTGGTGCAGTTATGTTGTAATTTCTTTAAGTTTTATAAAATTTGGTATTGAAAAAAAAATATCGTTTAGAAACCGGTGTCAAAGTCACGGTACTGGTATCTCTACCGGTATTGAATATTATTAAATGATACCCAGCCCTAATCTTGTCTCACCCACCCCACTATGTTCCATGCCTTTCCAGGTGGACCGTCTGCAGTCTCAACTCTCCCAGCAGTATCTGCAGTACAGGGAGGAGCGGGATGCCCGCAAGCTGCTGATCTGGCAGCTCAATGACCTAACACGAGGCTCTGCGAAGGAGGAGCATCCTGCAGATGACAACATTGGTAGAGTTGCAAATAATCATCAATTATTCAATTAGTTGATCAGTCAATCAACTGAAAATGACTCAGAAACAATTTTGATAATCAGTCATTTTAAGTCATTTTGTTCTTAAACTAATTCTCTGGTTCCAGATTTTCAAATGTGAATATTTCCTGGTTTCATTAGTCTTTTGCGATTGTAAACTGACTATGTTTAGGTTTTGGACTCTTGGTTGTGCAAAACAAGACATTTGAAGACTTCAGCTTGGGCTTTTGGATGTGGTGGGCATGTTTCTAGACCAAATGACTCGTTCATTGAACAAGAAATAACGGACGGATTAATCAATAGTGAAAATAATGTAGTTGCAGCCCAGCTTGGAACCTGTTTATTACATTATATTCTTCGAAAACTTTGCCCACTGACTTACAACTTATGGTTAAGGCTCTTACAAAGTCTGTAAAGGAATAGTTTATCATTTTGGGGAACATGCGTATGCACTTTTCTACTAAAAACTCAGCAAGATGGCATATTGCAAAAGTATATTTCCCAAACAACGCTAAGCACAAAAAAAGGTACAAGATGCCGCTCTACTAACCCCTTCTTTCTGGCATCAAAAAGGAATATCAAAACACTTTAGGTGAGTACTTCAAATAATCCGTTATAATATAGCCAATCCTGTCTTTAAGGAAGACCTGAAATATTATGGCGCTGTGCTTTGGAGAATTTCAATAAATTTCTATAAGAAAAGATCAAGTTTGATTGGTATTTCCTAAATAATGCTAAACATGAAAAATGTTATGTCATGTTAGGAATTTGAAAAAAAATAAAAGGCTCAACAAAAAAACATAAATATCTAAATTTAAGAAGTATGTTTTCTGAAATCTGTTTTATAAAATAAAAGCGGCTAAAGACCCTGTGGAGCTGCAGCTCGCTCTGAAGGTGTGTCGGGAAGACCTGACCAAAGCCCAGATGGAGCTCACCAGGATGAAGGCAGAGTACTGGGTTGTCGTGCCAAGACGCAACTGGGACACCCTGGAACAAACACACAGACAGAACCTACAGCAGGTGGCCCATATAGACACATACACTGCACACACAGTACAAACAAATGTTAAATGTTAACACTCCTCACCATGGTGATGTTTTTGTATTTTCTGTGGTGTCCAGTTGAAGACGCTGCAGGGTGACTTTGATCAGTTGAAGATAGAGTATGACACCCTGCTGGAGCTCCACAAAGATG
Organism: Etheostoma spectabile; assembly: GCF_008692095.1. Lineage (NCBI taxonomy): Eukaryota > Metazoa > Chordata > Actinopteri > Perciformes > Percidae > Etheostoma > Etheostoma spectabile. The sequence goes on along the minus strand of NC_045740.1, from coordinate 24,570,068 downwards.
GCAGCATGCAGAACAAGACACAGGACCCCATCACTGTGCAGGTACTTTTTAATGCCCTGACTAGTCTCACATTGCCAGACCTTCCTCCACAACAATGTGGAGCAGAGTCTGGCTAGTCCACACAGAATTCCTTGCTCTGGTTTATTGGCATTTCTTTAAATCAGTCACAATCGTCTTGGACGGTGCTCAGCACCATAGAAAGCCACAGAGCCGCTGCAAATTAGCCTCGGAAAATAATGTGTTTTGGTGGAACATGTGCTCGTTCAAAGAAGTCAGATTGGACAGATGGTCTAGCTAGCTGTCTGGATTTACCCTGCAGAGATCTGAGGAGCAGTTAACCATAGTCCTCAAAAAATCGATTCGAGTTTGAAATTCCAACACAAAGACAGAGGAAGGTAACGGACATCTGGGCATGATCTGACAGAATTTCCGGCAGCGCTGACTAAATGCTTTTTAAGACAGATCACACAAAAAACACTTCTATTTTGCCAGGTCAGACTAAAGCAGCTTTCATCACACAACATTACCTCCTACATCAATAGTATTGACAGAGATAAGATACTTCAGGTATACATTTTGTTGTACATTTCAGCAAACAGGCTCAGCAGATCCGGCAGATCATTCTAATTGGGACATCCTCGAGCGACCCCCTTCCTGAAGAAGACATTCCAGTATTCTTTGACCTTTCTGCTACAAAAAGAAAGCACAGACTTGCACACAATTATCTTCCAGTTAGGAGAGGAGGCCTTTAGCTTTAGAGACCTATTGGCACTTTTTAATTTTAGTGAATGCAAACTACCTGTAATCACTGCTTTGACAAGAGAAGGAATTTGCAGATCTCAAGACAAACAAGTCACATGGAAATAAACATTTTATAAGTGTAACTCCACATATATTGTGTACCACCTTACTTGCCCATGTAAATGTTTTTATATGTGGCGCACTAAGAGGCCTTTGAAAGAGAGTGGCAGAACATAAATACACCTTAAGAACTAATATTAGATATATAGATCACCTTGTAGCCAGGGGGGCTTCCAGGATTTTTTAAGTAGGGTGGCACACTGGGGACCAATATACATTAAGGGGGGGGCACATAGGGGGTTGGGCATTTTATCAAAATACAGCATAGAAAATTTGCTTAGAAATATAGGAAATATTGTATAGGAACAACTCAATGTAATTCTACTTAATAAAACATCACATTCACTATTAATTAGGGCCTGAGTGTCATTCCGGGCATTATTAGTGGGGTAATTTACGAGCTACACCTTTGGTTCCATTAGCACCTATACTAAACCATTCGGCTAATAGTGCTAACTTAACCTATGTTAGACCAAGGGAAAAAAGCTTCTGGTGGGATGTTTGGCTTGAGGTCATGGTGCAAAGGACCTTAGGGTGAATCCCTTAAAGCCAACATTACTTACCACACTGACTGAGAATATTCCTTGTATCTTATGAGTCTCATATATCAGTGTGAAAATCTTGATTAACCTGCTACACAACAGCTGGTTGGTATTTTCCTGATGTGACAGTGTGATTCTTTTCTCAGCAACTTTTTGGCATAGTTATTAATTTAAAATGGTTTGTTTAAAAATAAAATTTGGAGCAATGTGAAACTTCCACTGTTGTTTACGCTGCCCAGAAAGGGGCTTTGTGATGAGATCTTCCTTTGGATGACGAATTGCCGGCCTAATGTATACATGTATACACATTTTCCATAGGCCCAGTCTACCACTTTAAAAAAAAAACTAAAAACATTCCAGAGCTAGTTTTATAGTATCAGAATTTTGGATAGCCATCATGGAAACAGTAATTGGTCCCATCCTTGGCTCGGTGCAAGTCTGCCTGAAGCTAGTGGCTTCCTTTTTTCTTTTTCTTTTTATAGTTGACCATCAACTTTAAGAACACCTTGCATTTAGTTTACTACTTACAGTATTACTAAGCATCTGGTATTTTTTCTCGATTTCTTTCCTAATTGTTGTGATCGGCCTGTGTGAAGTGTTTTCTCCAAATCTACAGTAAAGGTGATCATGTGTGAATGTGTAAGTGTATCTGCTAAAATATGAATTTGTTGGCAACCCCAAATGAGCCATAACATATTACCCTAAATGTGGATGAAGACAGTTAGCTTAGCTTAGCACAAAGGCTTTAAAACAAGCTATCTCTCTGTCCAAAGGGAAAAAAAGATCTGCTTACCACAAACTACAATTGCTAATTAAAATGACATCCAATGCTTTTCTCAAAAAATAAATGTATGGAGTAAAACAAAGTAATTCCTCTCAATCATTACTAATGACCCACTAGAAGTGTGTGGCGGTATCTGCATCTGCAGAGACCCTGCCCTCTGCCTGTATCTTCTCTTTCATATTACTTGGATAGTCAGGACCGTTGTCCGGACCGTCACTTTTCCCCTCAGCATCTCATATTGACACACAAGTATATAACTGACACAATCACACAGAAACACTCAGGATGAAGCTCTGCTTTCACTCATAATCCGGCAATGCGGCACCTTTCTGCAGAAGTGTGTGTGTGTGTGTTTTTTTGATTTAGAACATGATAAAAGAGACTTGTTTGAGACAATGTATTTTAACAGATAAAAAAAAACATATAACATTGATTTTTTAGATTTTTTAGATGCTAGTTGGTGTTATTGTTTTTTGTTTTTTAAACCTTTGGACAGAACCAGACTAGCTATTTTCCCCCATTCATTACTTATGCTAAGCTAAATTAAGATAACCATTTTCAGTTTCATATTGAACTAACAGACACAAGAGTAGTATCGATCTACTTGGATAACTTGTTGCAAAAAGGTGAAGAAACATATTCTCCCAAATGTTAAACTGTTTCTTTAAAAGCTGTGTGTTGTTTTTCAGATGGATGAGTCCCGAGGGCAAAGCCAGATTCAGTCCCGCGACCTAAAAGACCCGATCGACTCGGATGCCCCTGAGAGCAGCACACTCACTGTCCTGGAGTTTAGGTGATAGAAAGAGAGGCACACAGAAGAGCACACAACATTTTTATTTATATAGCCTATAAATCACAAACTTGCCTCCGAGGCCTTACAATCTGTGCAATGTATGACACCCTCTATCCTTAGACCTAAATTCAGCAGAGGACAAACTTCCAAAATAAAGCCTTCAGCAGAAGAGTTTTTGTTCTCTATGGCTGTCTCTGTTTTTCTCTGTCAAAAGAGTGTGTTTTGTGCATGTACTTGTGTGTAGGGCGGCCCTGAGAACAGCGTTCCCTCTGAAGTCAGATCAGGAAATAGATCAACTTGTGGCCTCGGCTCAAAGCGAACCAGACAACAGTAATGACACCATCTCCTCTCAGAGACTCCACAGCCTGGTACGTACCAGCACAGGTTTCATGTTTTTTGGTTGGTTTTTTTTCAGGCTGATTTTAGTTTGCATAATTCACAAAATGTTTTCCACAACATGCATTTGTGCTCTCATTTGGTGAAACCATTGAACAACACTTCAAAATGTACAGGAATTAGTGAAGCAATTTTAAATATGCAGTCACAGTGCATTCAGAAAATATTCACCCCGATTCAGTTTTTTCACATTTAGTTGTGTTGCAGCACGCTATAATTATTTAAGTAAATGTTTCCCTTGTCAATCTAAACTTAATGCCCCATAATGGCAAATCAGAAACGGGACATTAGAATTTCTTGCACATTTATTAAAAAGAAAAAACTGAAATATAATATTGACATAAGTATTCAGGCTCTTTTCTATGATGATTTAAATTTAGCTCCGGTGCCTCCCATTTCTCTTGATCATATTTGACTCGTGTCTACATCTTAATTGGAGTCCAGCTGGAGCAAATTCAACTGGTTGGACATGATGTGGAAAGGCTCACCCGTCTATAGAAGGTCTTGTGGCCTAGGGCTGCAACATCACAAAAGTGAAGGGGTCTGACTACTTCCTAAATGAACTGTACTGTTGGAAAAGAGTTTGAATGGTTTTCTGCATGCTTTCTAAGATTTTGCTCTCTTGACATGCTCCAACAGCTAGCAGAATCTGGGGTGGCAACCTTACCTCCAGCTCTTGAATAATCAGAAGAAAAGGCTGCATCAAATCCATTTTATGCCAGCAACTGTTTAATGTTGTTAATTTTATTGATTGTCAATTAAGAAGGGCATTTAAAAAAAGAAAAAAGAAGGTATATAATAGAACATTTATTCTTGAATTACACATTATTAATTGCCCCGCAATACTTTTTTAACAGTTCCTGATATTTAAATGACTGCAAATGTACATGTATAAATAAATGTTGCAGCCTTCAATGCAAGTCTCAGTTATTTAAAAAAACAAGTAAACTGTCCCTAGTAAACCCACCCTACCCAGAGCCTTGTTTCAAGTCAACTGAACGGGATGTTGCCTGCCTTGTTGCACGATCCAAATGTTCTTCAAAACGTGTCATTTTTAGCATGTAGCTTGCCACTTGAAGTTTGTTGTTTCCCAATGCAAACAGTTTGAGAACGCCAACACACAGAGCGGAAGCTAAGCGCACCGGATGTCAGGCAGATATCCTGGAAATGTACTTCCATTGATCCAGACTAACATGTCACAGAAGGCCTCAAACAAATCTATCCACTGCTGATTCATCAACGTAAATACATGAATGGAGACAGAAAATTGCATAACAAAGATAGTATTTGGATAATTGGATTAAGATATCTATAGACCTGATACATGTTGTATATTACTCTTTACATGCTTACATTCTTTCACCACAGCCTGTGGAACGCTAAGAGGACACACATTCATTCTGGTGTGTGTGAAGCATAGTTGTGTTGTGTTCTTACAGCTTGATGGCAGATAACACTGCAGATGGTATATACGACTACATCTGCATAAAGAAAGTGAGGAATCAAGCCAACCTTAAAAGCCCTTGAAGTTCATGGTCTGGAGAAAGAGATTAATGAATGTGCTGTTAATGATAAAGTGGCCACCCAAGATAAGCTGCTTTTAGTCATGGACCGTAATCTGTAAATGCCGATTTTACTGTTCATGTTGACGTCATGTTTTGAAAATGTCCTCCAGTCCTTTTTACCCAAAATATGGCCATGTCAATTTGCCAGGATCTAGTCAAAAGCAGAGCAACATTATAATTCCATCTTGTGAAGGGCTCATTTCATCAGTGGAATATGGCAGAAGCAATCCAAGGTACACTGTAGGGTTTGTGCAAAATTAAAATGACTCTTTTAAATGGAAATATGTATTTTTGTATTGTATGACCGATATTCACTTCACCATGGTCATTGTCTTCAGTAGCTTGCACACCTACAGTATATTGTGTAACCCTAATTAGAGTGGGAGAATCAATTTTCAAGCCTGTTGATCAACAACACGGAAGTAATAATAGGAAAAAGTAACACTTTATTATAATTCTGTAACACGTAATAAGGGTACAAATCAGATAGTTACAGTAGCTATATGGAACTTTCAGTTTGTTGATTTCAGCGGCCCTTTGGACAAAAGTGGTTGTGTTTTTACCACAGTTGCTGTCGTAAAGTTCTAGGCATTACTGGGACGACATATACATACGATGAATGTAAAACATTACAGATGTAACGTTGCATTTCAGGTGTTGCACACGGTAACTTAGCCTACTTTGGATGTGTCGTGAGCTAAACCGGGTATCACTGTCATTGTGTTATGAGCCAAAGCATTAAGCGTTTGTGGTAGCAACCAATGTAATAATTAATAACTAGCAAAAAAAGCACATTTCATTAAAAAAAAAAGTCTGCGCTAAATGGAAGGAGGACGTAATTTATTGTTGACTACTGACGTACAACCACATCACTCATTGTAAAGTTATTTTTATGAATGAAATTTAAAGACATTTAACATACATTATTTAATTATCTCCATCTTGTTACTTTGGTTTTGCCCGTTGTCTTTCACTTTCCCTTCTAGCTTTTAGGTGTTCTTTGTTTATTTCCTTTTTCTGTGATGGTCCTGCCCCATTATCAGCCATTACTACAACAGATAACTTCTAAATTTAAAGTAAAATATAAATAGGTCTATATAAAGTAAATCTCCTGCTACCCTTTACTTGGCTGGATTCAATAACACAGGCTTTTCTGGTGTTAAGCGTTAAGGTCATTTATGATCATCAGATGGAAAATTTCACAGTTTCAGAAACATTCAAAAGTTACACTTTAAGTCACTTTAAGTATAGTTGAACTAATGCATGACTCATGATGATATAATGCATGACTCATGAGGATTTAAATTTAATGTTGCTCACCAAATGATCAAGTCACGTGTCCAGACGTTTTGTAAGCCAAGGACCCCTTAACTGAAAGAGACATGTAGCAAGGACCCCCTACTACATATAACAAAATTAAGTCGCTTATTAACTTAATTTTTGGGCCTACAATAATTTGACTCTGAGGACCCCCTAGGGGTCCCGGACCCATGTTGAAGATCCCTGCTTTATGTGATTAGGCCCAAGCCCGACAAGTACATTTAAATTGACAGCTTTTAAAAAGCCTGAACCCGTTTACAGCCTGACATTATTCAAATGTGCGCATACATACAGCTCTTTTGCCAAGAATATGTAATTTATACATGTAAATGTGCTGTATTTATATAGCGATTTTCTAGTCCTAACGACTACTCAAAGCGCTTTTACATCATACAGGAAACATTCACCATTCACACACTGTGGCCGAGGCTGCCATACAAGGTGCCACTCACACACATTCACACTCCGATGCAACTTGGGGTTCAGTGTCTTGCCCAAGGACACTTCGATATGGGACTACAGGGCCAGGGATTGAACCCCCAACCTTCCAATTGGCAGACAACCGCTCTACCACTGAGCCACAGCCACCCATAATTCATTCTTGACTAATGTCGGCTATCAGACTTTGCTTTCTTTGCCAATGCATCCAAAACATAATCGGCCGAGGCCAGCCTTGGTTTCACCTCCTCAGCATCCATTATCGAGGTAATTAGAACGCATCACCTAGTCGCTCATTTACCGCACAACCCGGAGCACAAGCCCGAGCCCGGCCTGAGCCCCTGTAAATTGATAGTAATTAAGACAAGGCAAAGATCTTCTTCTCTAGCGGCAACATGTGAAAGAGACCAGTTTGATGGGAAAAAGGAAAAGAATAGCTTTGTATTTCTGTGAGAATAGGTAAACTTACTGTTAGTTTTGTTGCACGTCAATTAATGTGTAAAGGAACTGTGAATTAACAATCCTTAAGTGAGGATCGGTTAAGGCCTCAAACTGTTATTTAACCCTCCTGTTGTCCTTGGGTCAAATTTGACCAATTTTCTAAAAGTTTCTTTATCAGAAATGGGGGTTTCTTTCAACCAAATTTCCAACAAAAAGTAACGTGGATGTAGCCTGGTCCTACCAGACTCTCGTACATTTCTTTTGGACAGAGAGTCTGGCTACTCTCCATTGACTAGTGTTAACTTCCTTGAAGGCGGGTCCTATGTTGAAGTTTAAAACTATTGGATCTGCCAAGAGCCACTCTGTATCTGCCATAACCAATCGCTAACGTTTGGTCGTGACATTGCCTTTGCATCGCTAGCGTTAGCCTTAGCTAACTCCTTCAGTGCTAACAGAGCGAGCTGGAAAATAGAACTTTCAGACAAAACAAACCCCGTGGGGGAGGAGGGTCTCAACATCATGGCCACCAACAAAGCTCACAAAGTTGGTCCTGCTCGGGCTTTCACTTCTGGATGTTCGGCAACGTTGCCATAATGGACCGAATGGCTTCACTCACATCGTTCTCCGCCGCCATAACAGAACTACAACTCAAACTATTGCATCGTTCTCAGCCACACCCTCTGTTTGCTGATTGGACCGGTAAAGATTTGACCAGAGAAAACCAGCGAATATACCGCAAACCCCGACGTAGTGCTGAAGGGAAATAAAAATTGAGCGGAAGTACGTTAGAGGGCGGAATCAGGCTAACGTGGATGTTCCCTACAACGCTCTTCGTAATGTAAAATATATGATCAGTGCAATACTTTTATTGAATTTGGGCTTTTTATTCAATTTGATAGCATGTGAAAGAAATTATATAAGAATGTTGGAAAAAGTGACAAAAATGTCAATTAAATTCTTCTTAAACATGGGGTAAAAAAAACACAAAAACATTTAAAGTTCAAAGTGACCAACGTGTTGAAAAGTCCGAGAGAAACAAAAAGTTGCATGGTCAACACAAGGGTTAAGTGAAACCATCAAAGAAGGTAAGAGGGGGAACTACTTGTCTCTGACAAGTCATCTAAAATGTGGCAAATGCCCCCAACCAGACGCTTGTTTTTATTTTTTCAACTAGTTTAACCTTAACAGTGTGTATTTTAGAAGTCTAACACATGTTTTTATTTGAGATCTTTATTAGATTAGATTACATTCAACTTTATTGTCATTGCACATGTCACAAGTACAAAGCAACGAAATGTAGTTAGTGTCTAACCAGAAGTACTGGTTAGACAGCAATTAATACATGTTAAATAACACGTGCTATAGTATGAATAAATAGCATATGCTACAGTATATACAGAGTTTAAGGTATGAATGATATATAAGTATCTGTAAAGAAACCAATCATTTGTGAAATAAATGTAGTGAATGTTGTACTTTTCGCTGAAATGTAGTGGAGAAGTAGTATCAAGTATAAACTTACATAAAGTTGATACACTCCATATATTACAAGTACCGTAAAACATTACTTAAATATAGTTTCTGAGCAAATTGCTGTCCACCACCAATTTGGTTCGCGTTTTGAAGCAATACCAGACCCCAAATATCCCACAGAATCAACTCTAGAAATGTTGTATAAGAAGTAACTGTTTGAAAACACACCTGGCTGGCCGCTAGTCATTCAATGCACTTTGTTCCTTCCCCTTAAGTTGGGGAACATAAGCTTATAGCCATGTCCTTTCAAATGATACTAGGTGCACTGCCAACACAGCAAAGAAAGTTGTCACTTTCACAAGCTTACTAATGAACCACACAGTAGCCTGCTCTCTACCCCTCCAGTGCATAGTTCATTGTAGGTGATGTAATGTGATGCTTCTTTAAATGTAGTCATGTGTCAACTGGGCAAAGTAGCCGACTGCCATGGGCTAAAAAGATTCACTGTGTTGCAATTACTATTGTGGTAGTTGAATAATTTCAACTTTATACTAATATGCACCATATAACCTAAAGCACAATATAAACTGAAATGGTAAGTGCTGTAAGGTGGCTCCTGCATTTTTATCTAATCTTGTTGAGAGGCCCATTATTAGGTCTATATTTAATATTTGAATTGATATCATGCTCACTTTGTGTATAATGTTAATCATTTAGTTGAAGTCTGGATGGCCGAATAGTTTAAATAATGTTCATCAATTTAAAGTTAAATTGAGTTGAAGTCTGGATGGCTGAAGGCGCTCACGGCACATTATTGCCTCTGGGCCCGCTAGCAGGTATTATCCAGTGCAGATCGATGATGAGTAATTTTCCAATATTTATATATTTATATCACATAACCTATTGCATAGCCTATGCATGCAAAATGACATAGGCCATAAGATAATCAAATAGAGGTTCAAATAAGTTAAATCAGACAAAACAAATGTAAATCGAAAAGCTAAAACAACTCATTCTGTTATTTTTTTACTTGTTTACTTGTTGTTTAAGCCCTACAAACACAACATTTCTGAGAAAAAAAAAAGGATTGGACTTAATGACTACAATACCCACAAACCACCGGCCGGTTACGTCTTTGAGTGCGTGCCCTCGTAGGGCAGCAGACACTACTGCTCTGTGAGATTGTGAAGCCGGCCTCGGCCTAGGCGTTGGTTAGAGGTAAGTTATTATTACTAATTTTTAGGAAACCGTCTTATGGAATAGTGAATGGAAACATGTCCGAAAAGAAAAAGCGCTAGTTTAGTCTGAAATTTGAACAAGTGTAAGGTAGTATAAGTAGTTCAATTGGCTGCTCCTAACCGGTTTAGGGCTAACGTTAACGTTGGGCACTCCTGTCTAGGGTAACGTAACGTTAGCTGCTTTGGGGTTCCACAGCTGTGCGCGCGGGCCCGGAGGAGGCATCAACACTTGGAGAAGGCGGGGTATTTTTAGCAACTGGTGAAAAGGCCAACGCCAGCCAGTTAGCTAACGCCTGGAAATATAATTTACCTGATGTCTAACACTAGCCAACGTGGAGGATGTTAACGTTATGTATATGAACTCACAGCACAGGCTAAAACGTTAACAAACAAGACAGGTCACAAGCTAGTAGCAGCTAACGTTAGTTAGCTTAACGTAACGTTAACTAGCTAGCCATAACGTTACAAGAGCTTTTCCATTTTTAACGTTACCATGCGGGCCTAGTACGGCAGCTGTATGTCCCGTCGGTATGCATGATATGTTTAAACTACATCGCACATTTTCAGAACTCTCAGATTGTTCCAGTAACTAGCTAGCCACAGTGAATGGTTAATATGTGGAAGCACATGACTTGTGCTGTCAGTGTCACCCAAGCGGCGTGTTTAGCAAAACTCGGCTAGCCAAAGTAGTTTTAATGTTTCATACAGTGTGGGGGCACCGCAGAATGTATACTAATAGTAGTATACAGTCTATGGGTGATACATTTTTAGTACATTTTGAGCCTCGCCGTGTTTAGTCGTTTTCTTTTTTTTTTTAATGATGGTCAGCATCAAGGAAGTAGGGTTTTTGTTAAAGAAAATGAGTAAATTAGGTAAATGCAGTTTTATTTCGAGTGTTATACTGTATGTAATTGCCTTTTTGACACTTGGGCTGTACAGCGTGACGGTACAGTATATACACTGGATTTAGGCTAGATATCTGAATACCTATACTTAGTTCGCTTGAAGATTATAATGAATTGTAATATAACTGTATTTATAATGTTTTTTTCTATGTAAAAATGGTTTAGAGAAGTATTTCTAATAAGTGAAACTTTACTGACATAAATGAGGTGGACAAAATAAGAACACCTTTCAGATCTCCCAAAGTTAGTTTTGCCAAAGCCTATTACAGGCATTTTTTTCATACTCTTTTAGCCAGCCAACTTAGTGGCCTAATGAATAAGGAGGCGGCATATGTTACTGACTTTTTCTGCTGTCTTTCTGACGGGCTCTCCTTCTCTCTGTCTTCCCAGTGTGTGTTGCAGGGTGATTCAGAATGGTGGACCAGCCTCTGTGGGAGCAGATAGGATCCAGCTTTGTGCAGCATTACTATCAGATGTTCGACTCTGACAGATCACAACTTGGATCCATATATGTGAGTGTGACAGATCCATTCATACAAAATGTCTTAACGCAGGGTTGGGCTGTACCTTTTTT
>NC_045740.1:24554737-24558728 GCF_008692095.1 Etheostoma spectabile | reverse complement strand
TTTCTTTAACGAATGAAACACAAATCTAACAACATCTTTGGTACCGCCTACATGTGCGTATGTAATTGATAACGGAACCTGTGTAAATAGGAGGGGACCCTGTTTAAATATAGTCTCACTTGATGAATAATGGATACATCATTAACAATTTACTAGACGCACAATCTATGATTTTTTTATTTTTTTATTTACATAGTTTCCACAGCACAACCAAAGTTAATTAGGTAATTGAATCATAAATAAAAATACACACAAGTAAACTACTTGACAAAATGACAAAATAATGTTGTCACTAAAAATTGCTGTGTGCGCAATGCAACAGGGCTCAAGCTTAAAGATGTCTCATCAGCTCGGAACCAGAAAAAATAATTATAAAATTATTTTTGGACGATAGTTGAAAGGAAAAACCCTGCTATGTAACAATGAACTGCGAGGAAATGGAAACTTTGTGTAGCATACAGTTATTATTAAACCTCCTTAACAACATAACCACAATTAAAACTGAAATACTGCTGTGATTTTAACGTTACATCAAGTAAACAAACAGAAATAACTTGGAGCGGAGAGACCCTGAACCGCCAGCCTCTGACCTCACGGCAGCTGCAACAGGGAGTTAAAACTGAGTCGGGAAGCTTGCTGTCAACTTTACTGTTAGTTTATCCTGTTTAATGGTAAGTTACAGTTAACTAATCTAACGAGACAGCAGCCAACAATTGCATTTAAAGTGAGTTATAACGAGATAGTGTCAAATGTGTCACTGAGGTTACCACTTAAAGTTACTTTTGTTCTCTTCATGCTCTGTGGGACATAAGGCTACAAATAGATCTTTATCGTAATTAATCTTTGACAAACATGCTGTGCATATTGTCATGACTGGTGCATATTGTCCAGCAGCTTCTCCAACTTTTAGAAATACCAGCTAGATGGGCCGTTTGTAATTTTTTCAAAAAGGGACAACTTCTTAAAGAACATCCCTGTTGTTGTTTTTAACTCGGCCTCTGTTTGTGGCCTGTCATCTTTTCAGATAAATAAAATATATCAAACATCAACCTTTTGAAAAGTTGATGTTTGATGTAGTCTTTTTATTAGGGCTGCACGATTATGGCCAAAATGATAATCAAGATTATTTTGATCAAAATTGAGATCACGATTTATTATCCAGATAATTTGTTGATTTTAACCAAAACTAATTTTAATGTCACATAGGCTATTTATAACTGGTTTCACATCCATATTGTGCTACATTCCTCTTATTTTGTACATACATATAGCTGCAACACATGCAAATGAGAATTATCTGAAATAAATAGCTTAGGATATATTTTTTTAAAAGGTATCCCTGAGAAAGCTCCTTCACTTGTTTTCAAAAATAACTGATTTAAAAATGCTAGGGAGAGAGGGGGAGTGTGATAGATGAACAGTATGCTAGGCTAGTCACAGAGTGACAGCTGACTCATTATGAATGGGTCCAGCACGGGTCAAATGGCGGGTCAAATGGCGGGTGTATGAAATGTCTATTGTCACTACACTGCATTTTTATGAACTATGATTTTCTTCCATGGGTCACATCTCTCAGGTCCAGCTGGCTCTGTCTTACAAGCTATTACTCTACAATCTGAATTAAACCATATCGATATAAACAGCATTGCTTCGTTTGTGGAGAGGTAGCGGATGCGAGGACGTTAGGTGCGACCTAGAGGAAAAATATTACTTGCGCCCCAGAGCCCTGTGAGCTAACAGACACTAACTAGCACTGGTCACTGCTGTTGTCTGAAAAACAACACAGACGGGACAAAATGTTGCATTTACTGGTAAATCTTGTCACCGACATATGACCGACTGCTATCTGTTGTGGGATTTTCCTTACGTTACTCTGTCCACTGTGACTGTCTACATCTAGAAACTAAGCTGCGTGATGCAGGGAATAATAGTGATTGGCTCATATTCAGACAGTGGTTTACGGAGCGGTAGATTGGCTTTGCAAAAAAACGGAGCGTTTTGTGAACGGAATAGCGCATTTAAAATATTGCTCGATTACGCAAATTTGATTGTGGGAAGCCAAAATTGTGATTGTGATTAAAATTTGTTTAATTGTGCAGCCCTACTTTTTATATTGTTATTGTAAAACGGTTGTTTAGAACTATTCTTAAGAAGAATGTTGTATGAAAACAAAGATTTTAAATGTGGTACGGCTTAGATTGTATTTCGGGACTGTTCCAGGTGGCTGGTGGGGGGAAAAAAGTAAAGTAAAAGCCCTCATGCTGCCACTTGTCTGTTGGTATTCAACAATTGGTTTATTAAAGTGATGCGGCCAACAGCAAATGCTTTTTATAAAGTAAAAACCCACTGGTTTCTACTGTTTTATGACGGCCTACAAACGGGTGGGAGTTTTCACAGTGTTAGTGCTTTCCTTGGATTTATCAATGTCATGAATAATACCCTAGCATGAATAGATGAAAAGGACACATTGTTGCATAGTACTGCCAGAGCATTGCCACAGACATTTAGAGCTTCCACAATTGGTCGGTTAATTGACTCAATGGACAGAAATTGAATTATGATGACGATCACTTACTTTTTTCAGTCACGTCACGCAAAAACGCCAAATCGTCCCTGGTTCCAGTATTCACGTGATGATTTGCTGCCTCTCTCTGTCATGTGTGTGAAGAAATGGAATCTTTGGGTTTGGGACTGTTGTTTTGCTTTGGGAAATTGTAATGGGCATTTGTCATTTTTTATTGCGGGGTCAATTTCCGAACGCACACGAAGGCAGCCGAGAAAAAGAAGCAAGTTGAAGTGACTTAGCTTTGTTGTTGCAGGACACAGTCACCTATTGTTACACAAGTTTTTTACCTTCACAATGCTTTAAACTTTTTTTTTTTTTTTTTTACAGTGATGTTTCCTGTTACAGTAACGTTAACGGAACTCTCAGCCTCAATAAAGACTGATAAGTCTGATCTCCGGTCAAATGATTTTTCAGTGGAAAGATCGGCGTTTTTTGCCAAACTGTCTGACAAGTAACAATCGAAGCAGTGTTTGTGAATGAATGCTCAGCCAGTGCCTCACTAGAGCATTAGTGTTATGAACAGTCGTACTTTCTTTACTAGGGCGGCACGATTTTGGCCACAATGATGATCACGATTATTTTGATCAATATTGAGATCAAGATTAATTATCACGATTATTTGTTGATTTTAACCAAAACAAATTTTATAATCACATAGGCTATTTATAACTGCTTTCACATCCATATTGTCCTACATTCCTCTTATGTTGAAGTTGTATGTTGTACATACTGTACACACAGCTGCAACACGTAAATGAAAATGATCTGAAATAAATAGCCTAGGATATATATATATATTTTTTTAAATGTATCTCTGAGAAAGCTCCTTCACCTGTTATCAACAATAAGTCATTAAAAGAGCTAGGGAGAGAGGGGGAGTGCGATGGACGTACTCACAGAGTGACGGTTGATCATTATGAATGGGTCCAGCAGGCTCCGTCTCACACGTTATCACTCTACCAACTGAAGTTAGTGACATTCAATAACTTCTTCTGTGTTTTTCGCCGTGGCCGCCGCGATAGAGTTACCAGCGGAAACACTGGTACAAATACAGGTTTGTCTCTCATGCTTAACAATATACAGCTGTGTAAATAATAATTAGAACTGTGAGCAAATGTCAGAAGTGTTTAGCGGTGTTTCGGTGGAACACCGGCGCTGTCGCCGCTCTGTCTCTGTGTTGCTGGGGAGCCTGTGTGAGTTGATGGGGGCGGGGCTGCGTGGAGAGTAAACGGAGAGATCCAAACACAGGCACGGCTTTACAGAAGAAATAAGTAATGTAACGCAAAATTAAACTGTATTGATATAAACAACATTGCTTTGTTTGTGGGGAGGCAGCGGATGCGACCTAGAGGAAAAAATGTTAGTCACTCCCTAGAGCCCTGTGAGCTAACCGACACTAACTAGCACCGACTAGCACTGGTCACT
>NC_045740.1:24543347-24554727 GCF_008692095.1 Etheostoma spectabile | reverse complement strand
TGTCTGAAAAACAACACAGACGGGACAAAATGTTGTTTACTAGTAAACTGGTAAACCTTAAAACCGACGTAAAACCGACTGCTATCTGTTGAATTTTCCTCACGGTACTCTGTCCTCTGTGACTGTCTACATCTAGAAAGCTAAGCTACACGGTGCAGGAAACAACTCTGACTGGCTCATGATCAGACAGTGGTTTACGGAGCGGTAGATTGGCTTTGTAAAAAAAAAAAACTTGCAGCGTTCTATAATCGGAATGACGCAGATTTGATCGTGGGAAGCCGTGATCGTGATTAAATTTTGATTAATTGTGCAGCCCTAATCTTTATCAGATCGCCTGAAAACAGCAAGCTGCTTTACAGTATCACCATTACAGACGTCTTCACACATGCTCGCTTGTAACTCAACATTTTTCTGTTCTTAGCTCAGATGCACGACATAAATGAGCCAGCAGCTAGTGGCTTGATTCCAACAACCACTACAATAAATTTCAGCCTGCATGCATGTTAAAAAAAACAACTGAATATTCAAATCCCAAAATTCAAAATCAAATACCTACCCATTGAACGAATATTTGGATCCAGCCCTACTTGTGTGTAAACATTTTGTCATACACCAACAAATGCTTTATTATTTCAATTTTATGCATCAAATTATCTCCATCAGACTTTTGTATCTACAGTGTAACTAAGAAAGAATACACAACGTATTAATGAATTTTTCTCTCTCTCTCTCTCTCTCTCTCTCTCTCTCTCTCTCTCTCTCTCTCTCTCTCTCTCTCTCTCTCTCTCTCTCTCTCTCTCTGTGTGTGTGTCTATCCTGCTCAACATAGATTGATGCGTCATGTCTCACATGGGAAGGACAGCAGTTCCAGGGAAAAAGAGCAATTGTTGAGAAACTCGCTGTAAGTCTGCCTGCTAACTTATACTATATCCAGAGGTTATATTTAACAGGTGGTGGGTGGCCCAAGTGAGAAACGCACTGGCAATGTCAGTCAGTACGTTTAGATGCACACAAGGAACCAGGGTATTATGTACTGTAGGTTATCAGACAACCCTTTTACATGCACTGTAGTAACTTGCTCACTGTAAAAGTAGACATGCAGCAGTCAAGTACTCTGGTTTCTCTCCAACCTCTTTGGGGTAGTAAATAGTACGATTTCTTTACAGGTTCTACCTATTAGCATTATTTTACGTTTTAATGAAAACAGTTCAAGATAAGTTAGAGGATTCTTAGGTAAATGTTTAACTTTCTTAAATTCTTTCAGCATTAATAATTACATGGTACTATATCTGTATTAATTTTCCTCTTGTGTGTTTTCCTCCCATCTGTGTGTGCCAGAGTCTACCTTTCACAAAAATAGCGCATAGTATAACAGCACAGGACCACCAGCCAACTCCAGACTGCTGCATCTTGAGTATGGTTGTAGGGCAGCTAAAAGTAAGTAACACTATCATTGCTACCTTATTTTAAAGCATGTCTTGTTTTACAGCCAAATAATCACACATGGAACGTATGGTTCCTGTTTACCTATGCTTTAAAACATTCCTATTACCATACTATCAAACAGACAAACTGTGTAGGTCCTTTTTTTCTTTTTTTAAGAGTACTCCCTTACATTTTTCCACATAATATGGAGTAGTACTCCCCAAGACCTGTAAACAGACTTTGAGGTGTAAAATTGGTTGCTTCAGCCACCACCTTCAACGTGTGCTCAGAGGTAACTTGCCCGTCTGCTCTGGTGCTTGTCCTCACTAGAGCATCTTTTCCTGCAGTCCTTCTACATTGAAAACTTGAACAAGATATTGAACAAGATTTTTTTTCTTATTCTCAATTTGCAACCATTGTTGCAGTTGCATTGTTTTTTGTGTTTTTATCTCTTTTACAAATAAGAAGGAGGGACATGCATTTCCATGTACTGTATGTCCTTTAAGGATGCACACAATGTGCTTGGGTGAGAAACACTGAAATCAAAAAGCTTTGTTTACAAGAAAACTCACAAGGCACCTTCAAAGTGTAATTTCCCCCTGTGGGATCAATAAAGTATGTCTTCTTCTTTTCTCATATCTCTCTTATCTTCAAAAACCACTACCCTACCTTAAAGGTGGGCTTACAATTTTGAGATGGTAGACTGCAACGCCAATCCTGGGTGACGTTATTGGCATTATTTTCTCTGACTTGGCACAGAAGGAATTCCCTGACTGTTTTCATTGAATGGTACTCCCCACAACTAGTATACTGACTTTGATGTGTACAACTGATAAATTAATTTACTGTAATGCTGACTTTGTCTTGATCCCCTGCCAATTTTTGTGTGTGTGTGTGTTTGCAGGCAGATGACGACCCAATCATGGGTTTCCATCAGAGTTTCATCCTGAAGAACATTAACGATGCATGGGTGTGCACCAATGACATGTTCAGGCTGGCCATTCATAACTTTGGCTAACCCCCCGCCCCACTCTGGTGGACAGGGGCGGCCATAGTGAAGGGCACCATGTGATGAAGTATGGAGGGAGGGGAAATAGGAGTTGAGGATGGAGAGAAGAGAGAACTCATCCCTCCCTCCTGCTGTCTATTTACGTCTGCTTGTCAAACAAGCAAACACCGGATTCTAGATGTCAATCACTGAACCTCATCCAGGTGGGTTTTCAGACCACCCCAGCCAGTAGAACTGCAATGCGTTTCTTTGCTGAGAGCCGGTCGACCAATCAGATGCCCCTGTCTGCCACTCCGCTGATCTGCATGACGCTGGGAGTCCACCAGAAAGACAAACCTCTGACCGACGCCATTAATTCATGCTCTGCTCTCCACCCTTCTTTACTTCATTCTAACCCATTCTACCCCACTGTGGACTCCACTGCTGTTAACTCAGTTCTTAGCACTGTTGTTGACTGGTTTGTAGATCCATGTTCAGATTTGGCTTCATCACTTCTGACTTCTTGTGTTTTAAGTTGTTTTTAGATGCCACTTGTGTGTTAACTAAGTGTGTTTAACTGAGTTTTATCTTCCTTTACACAATTGTTAACTTTCGTGTTTCTTTCTCATGCCAGGTTTTGCTTTTGCAAACCAAAGAATCATGGACATAAAGTTTGACCATACTGTGTGATTGGCTCCTGCATATTCTCTCTGTCTCTCTCTCTCTCTCTCTCTCTCTCTCTCTCTCTCTCTCGC
Organism: Etheostoma spectabile; assembly: GCF_008692095.1. Classification (NCBI taxonomy): domain Eukaryota; kingdom Metazoa; phylum Chordata; class Actinopteri; order Perciformes; family Percidae; genus Etheostoma; species Etheostoma spectabile. The sequence goes on along the minus strand of NC_045740.1, from coordinate 24,551,559 downwards.
TCTCGCTTTCTCTCTCTCTCTCTCACACACACACAAACACACACACTCACATCTGGCAGTTAAACATGGACTGCAGCCACAATTGACAATAAAACCTGGACTTTTTTTTCTTAATGGTGTGGCCTCGTCTCTCCATATCATTCTCTATGGCTAACTGTTTTTCCTGTCCTTTATCTCTCCACAGTAAACCTCTTACAAATGTCTTGAAGTGCATATTGTTTTTACTTTTTGAAAATGTATTAGTTTTCAGGGATCTTACTACAGAGGATCAGCTGGAAAAAATGACAATACTTAGGTAATATGTATTGTGATCTAGTTGATTAAGAATTTGTTACAAATTGTATTGAGCTAATACTGACCTTATGTGGATTGTGTGTCGACCAGATGTGACCGATCCATGTAAATGCGTTTTCTCTTTGTTATAATGGAATTCCCTCTATTAGTTAATTCATCAAGTCATGATGCGCTGCTGACTCCTTACATAAATAACTTCCACACAGTGAGGTATACAGATTTTAAATTTGGGATAACATAGCACTGGTATTGAATCTGTGCTCAATATCTAAAATGAGACCATAAGTCCCTGTATCAGGAGGAAAAAAAGTTGGATTGTTGAATCACTAGTTGTAGCTGTAACTAAATATTCTAAAAGCTTACCACTGTTTATACTTTACAATGTATAGTATTTTGTGTGGTAGGTTTTGCTCTGGTTGTGCGTGCTGACTAAAAGGTTTTCAAAAGTTGCTCAAAGTTAACTTAATTTTATCAAACAATATATTTGTAACTGGAATTTCCATTTAATTTGCTGAGGATCTTCATTGTCCAAGAATACAAATGATTTGCACTGCTAAGTGAGGATCCCATGTCAAAAATGTCCATTTGTAAACAAGAATCAAAAACTTTCAGTAGGCTTTATCTTCAGAAGCATCTTTTCTAAAGTGGATTTAGGTAAAACTTCGATAAAATGTGTAACTTTATTTATTGCAAGACATTTCACCTAAAAAACCCTTTCCATTAAAGATCTCCAGTGCATGGGAATAGAAAGAGTTCACATGGGTAGTGAATTTATGAGTGAATTTATATAATTTATAAGTGTGTGTGTGTGTGTGTGTGTACAGACGTGCTCAAATTTGTTGGTACCCCTCCACAAAAAACGAAGAATGCACAATTTTCTCTGAAATACCTTGAAACGGACAAAAGTAATTGGCATCCACCATTATTTATTCCATATTTAATAGAATCAGACTTGTTTGATTTTATTCAACATAATATTGTAAAAAAGAACAAATGAAAATGGCATGGACAAAAATGATGGGACCGCTAACCTAATATTTTTTTGCACAACCTTAGAGGCATCACTGCAATCAAACGTTTTCTGTAGCTGCTCCAATGAGACTTCTGCACCTGTTAACAGGTAGTTTGGCCCACTCTTCCTGAGCAAACTGCTCCAGCTGTCTCAGGTTTGATGGGTGCCTTCTCCAGACTGCAAGTTTCAGGTCTTTCCATAGAGTTTCGATAGGATTCAAATCAGGACTCATAGAAGGCACTTCAATAGTCCAATGTTTGTTCCTATCCATTCTTGGGTGCTTTTAGCTGTGTGTTTTGGGTCTATCCTGTTGGAGGACCCATGACCTGCGACTGAACAGAGCTTTCTGACACTGGCAGTACGTTTCGCTCCAGAATGCCTTGATAGTCTTGAGATTTCATTTGTGCCCTGCACAGATTCAAGGCACCCTGTGCCAGGCGCAGCAAAGCGCCCCAAAACATAACCGAGCCTCCTCCATGTTTCACTGTAGGTATGTGTTCTTTTCTTTGAAAGCTTCATTTTTTCTTCTGTGAACATAGAGCTGATGTGACTTGCCAAAAAGCTCCAGTTTTGACTCATCTGTCCAAAGGAATTCTCCAGAAGGATTGTGGCTTGTCAAATGCATTTTAGCAAATTCCAGTCTGGCTTTTTTATGTTTTTCTTTCAAAAGTGGAGTCCTCCTGGGTCTTCTTCCATGGAGCCCACTTTCGCTCAAAAAGCGACGGATGGTGCGATCAGAAACTGACGTCCCTTCACCTTGGAGTTCAGCTTGTATCTCTTTGGCAGTTATCCTTGGTCTTTTCTAACCATTCGCACTATCCTTCTGTTCATCTGGGGTCGATTTTCCTCTTGCGGCCACGCCCAGGGGGTTGGCTACAGTTCCATGGACCTTAAACTTCTTATAATATTTGCAACTGTTGTCACAGGAACATCAAGCTGCTTGGAGATGGTCTTGTAGCCTTTACCTTTACCAGCTGTCTATTTTTCTTTCTGATCTCCTCGACAACTCTCTCCTTTGCTTTCTCTGGTCCATGTTCAGTGTGGTGCACACAATGATACCAAACAGCACAGTGACTACTTTTCTCCATTTAATAGGCTGAATGACTGATTACAAGATTGGAGACATGTGATACTAATTAAAGAACTATTAGTTTGAAATATCACTATAATCCATTATTTATTATCTTTTCCAAGGGTACCAACAAATGTGTCCAGGCCATTTTAGAATATCTTTGTAGAATAAGCAATAATTCATCTCTTTTCACAGCTTCTTTACTTTATCCTATACATACCAAGGCATGCAAGTATACATGATAAAGCTTTTAATTTCATCACTTTCAGGAGGAATGAAGCATTATTTCAATGAGCTGTAGGGTACCACAAATTTGAGCACGTCTGTATATATATATATATATATATATATATATATATATATATATATATATATATATATATACATACATACTATATATATATATATAAATAAATAGCGCGCAATGTACCACCAGGAGGCCTCAGTGAGATGCCTTTTGGCATTCAAAATAAACAAAAGCAAATGGGAACTAAATTCATATTCGTGAGTGAACCACTTTCCTCTTATTTGGATATGACACTGAATGATTTCATACATGTAATGTCACATTTTGATTGAGTTTGAGCTTTCAATTCATTGGTTCAAGTTTAATTTATTCATATACATTTTAATGTCATATCTAGAACCAGAAAATCGTAACGTTAATCTGCTCTGAGCTGCCACAGACGGGACATCAAGGATTTGGTACGGTTGGGAAAGATGGTTGGTCCAACATGCTGTGCTGCTACAAAATGACCAAGGAGAAAAGAATGTGTACAAAAAAAGGAGAAAACACAATGTAAAGTTGAGCTACAGACATGACGTTGAAATGTCCAGTGTTACTTAATGTGGAGCGCGACATTAACGTTATGCCCTGTAGAGTCTGTAAATTACATGATTAGAAACATTAGAAAAGAGATAGGAACCATTGACCTGACGCAGACACGAGTCGGAATCTACGACACGGACATAACGGAAGTTTAGACGGTTGCTCTGGGTGAACGAACGGGAACACTGACAGCATCGCGTCAAATAAATAATAATCTCCCCTTAAACTAACTCACTTTCCCCTTTCCCTCACACATGGCGTCCAATTCTAATATAGATATTGAGGGTGCGACCCAGCATCTCCGGGACATTCTCAAGCTCGACCGTCCCGGGAACAGCACCGGTAAGTTGAATCGGTAATGTAAAGCGGTTGAGCTAGCTAGTTTAGCTAGGCCGCAGAAGCTAAATGAATGCTAACTAGCTAGCTATATTGGTACTTAGCTAACGGGGGTTGGTTTAGCGCGCTGTCGTACTGGAGTAAAGTTAGCTTAACAGCATTTTCCCTAACGCTACGTTACGATGTAAATTAATCTACACATATATTGTCTAAATTTTATGCGAAGCTGCGAATGTGGTAAATTTTGTCGTAATGTTAGAGCGCCAGCTAGCTAGCTAGCTAACTGCGTCGGAAAGGGCTCTAATATTTTATCGTCCCAAGCGTTGGCTAACGTTACGTTACGAGCTAGTATGGAAGCTGTTTTTTTTTTTGCTGTCAGACGACGACAAAGCAGAACAAATGATTCTTTAATCAAACTTATCTCTGCATTTGGAACTTCAGAGCAGTAAATTGTGGTCTGTTTTCATACTGCACCGTTTAGCCAGAATTATTTTATTGCTATCAAGAATTAGCTTGAGCCTCTATAACTGCGTAGCTAGAAGGTCAGTGTTGTTGCTTAATTTGGATACACTAATTCATGTTCCGTTGTGGTTACCGCAACTTAGTACCGGTTATACTTGCTCATTGAAACTCGCACCTGTCAAAATGATAAAATAACGTTAATGCAAGGAAGACTCTTACGTTACAGGTTAAAGGAAGGAGGGAGAAAAATAAATCGCAGGTTTCATAAAGTGTAGACTCCATTCTGCAGCAGACTATCCTGCTCCTGTACTAACGACATATTCATTTGCATTCTAGAATTTTTCTATATGCCGTTATCTGTTTTGGGAAGTACACCGTACATAGCTACACATGATTATATACTTTTAGACAGTGGAGAAGCAAAAACATTTTTCCCCAAGCTATTTGTAAGACTGGACCAACATTACAGCCTAAGCATAAAAAAAACAACTGTTTAAAACCTGTTGACTAATACAATATTTGCCCCACTCCTGAGCTTATTGTTGTGTGCAACATATTAGCATGCATTTCACTGGATGTGGTTCTGTAATAGATGTGGATCTTCTTTGAAATAGTCAGATTTGGACAGACTGCAAACTACTCTAATAGCTCTTTCTTGATTCCAATAGATCTTTTTCACAACAGGCATTTTGTTTTGTCATTACAAGTAAAGAACAGGTGTAAGCCTGTTGGGTGCAACTTCTAGTAGGACAACTCGGTGTAGACAACACCGATTGTTTTCATTTGTCTTGCTACTGACAGCACTACAAAAAAAGAAAAAGAAAAAAAGAAAAGAAAACAGACCTACATGTTGAAATCAACCGTAATTCTCCTTTAAGTTACTAAGGACAAGGGCTGCTTTGATTTTATTAACCACTTTTCCGTGAAATATTTATCATCTGAGTGGTGCTTTACAAATATAATTTGGAAGTGATGACTTTCTAATAAGTACAACTAAAGTAAAAATGTGCATTTTGAAACGCCAAATGTTTACATCGTTGTTTTTTTGTTTTTGTTTTTTTATTGGGCTGTGAGAGCTGTCAAAATAATACAGTGAGAAACCTCCAGAATAAACACTACCTGTTTGCAGGCTTTGGATTTCCCAGCTGGGTTTAATTTACATCTTTTATACAGAGTATCCCAAATATAACCCTTGCATTTAATGTCCTTCCTCAGATACACCATCAGGTGATGGTCTGAGAATGCCATCTTTTAATGGAGAGCTGAATGGCTTATTGGGAGCAGCAGGTCTTCTAGGAAGCAGTGATCGGTCAACCATGTCAAATTCTACCAGACCCATCTCCACAGACCTCAGCAGCGCTCAGGAGTGTCAGATAATGTGAGTTGGTTTTTACAATAAGTTAGGGTCATTTGCACAACTTTGCAGTTTGACTGACTTTGTCACATGAACCATTGTAGATATTTCTCCACTATTTTATTTTGATAATTAAAAATGCAGGATACAGTTTTGCAAGCACTTAATATTTTTAAGAAAACAAAAAAAATATATATATAAATCCATATAGAACTAAAATTGTATGTACTTCAATTTCAGCTGCCTTTCTGGTGACGATGGCTCCACTTGTATCCCCATCACCTCCAACAATGTGGAGATTGTGGCAAGTCAAGATTCCAGCATCAACAGCAAGGCTCGCGGCAGCAACAAGGTAACGAGCCAAATCAGCAATAACAAAATGGCACTGTCCATTAAGTGTATACATCAGCAAGACAAAAACGGAAATCCACAACGCCGACATGTAAGAGGTGGTCGTGATGATGACTCACTAGAGACAAGCTAAGGTCCTCAAAAATTCAGATCCCCAAATCCCTAAAAAGGAAATGGCTTAACTGTTTTAAGGAATGTAAATTATCACAGAAGTGAATGTTCATATAAATCTAGTCTTCAATTTGAATGGCATGGCTTTGGCTCTTGAAGACCACAGCCTCATGGTTACAAAGGGCCTTTGTTCAGAGCGCATTAATTCATTTTGAATGGTGAATTTATTTTTTGTCCAGGTGAAGATTCAACCCGTTGCCAAGTACGACTGGGAACACAAGTATTATTATGGCAGACTGATAGCCGTGTCCAACTCCTTCCTGGCGTATGCCATCAGAGGTGAGAGCCCTGGAGTTATTTCTTCTTGTTGAGGTCAGGTAGAATGTACCAGGCCAGCACTAAAGGTTAGGGTTAGAACTTCTAACCTCAAGCCACTTTACTTTGTGTTAATATGAATATGGATAACATTAGTGATAGGTACAGTAGATGCTTGCTACAGTTGCATTTCTAGAGATGAATTGGCAAAAAACACGCTTTATTTCTCTGATTCACGGCTTTGTTCTAACGCCACTGGTCACTCAATCACTTCAGTCACTCTCTATCTCTCTCCTCCATATACATCATATTATGGTGCTTTTGGGTGGTCGTTGAGGCTCCTTCTAAAACTCTGCCATTTCATACAACTGTTTGTAATGTAGAAATAAAATGGATTATTGATAATTTTATTTATATAGTTTATAGCTAACTTTACCAGCTGACTTCTATATTGGCTGTTAAAACAGGTAAAGCCTGCCAGCTTCTGGTATAGGTCTAGTTTAGATTTCCACCCATTATTATTCCTCTTTTGTACTTAAACTGATATTTTGATAAACATGATTGATTATAGGGCTGCACAATTTATACAAAAAAAGTTACATTTTAGAAGTAACTTTTTCTTTAAACTAACACAAAATAATCTTTGAGTGTCTTTTGCGATACATTGCATCTTTTTGTGCTAGTTGATATGGCGATGACGATAAAAGAACATTGTACAGCCCTAATCAAATACTATGAGTCTGTAGTTGCGTAAATCAAAGTGCTGTGATACACCAGGCTCAATGTTTTATGATTTTCTTTAAAATAAACATCTCTTCCCTCAGGAGCCAACAACCATGCAATGATTAGAGTCCTGAGTGTGGGTTTTGCTGAGCGCTCCCTACTGAAGGGCTTCACTGGAGCTGTCACAGATCTGGCTTTTGCCCACCTTGACTCCTCCCTGTTGGGTTGTGTAGATGAAGCGGGCAACCTGATGGTTTGGCAGATCACCTGCACTGGAAGCAAGATACTGTATCCTGACATTGGAGAAATTAAAATGAGTGTGTAGGAGGATGTGCACGCCTGTGTGTCTCTATATAGAGTTGTAGAAGTAGTTTGTGCTTACCTTTGGGCTGATTATTTAATCTTATTTCTGTGTACTTTTTTAAGTGCCAATAAACACTCGCAGCTGATGAAACGGCCTCATAAACCCCTGTGATATTACCACCTGCTTTGGCATAGTAATCCCAGAAACAAATTGTATAAGAACTGGTCTTTTGTCCCATTTTCCTTAACCCATGCACCCTACAGTGATCAGGTGGTGGTTCATGTCCGACGGCCAGAAGACTACCCACTGAACTCCCACCGTCGCCTCATCTGGTGCCCGTTCATCCAGGATGAAAATGAGGAGAACCAGGATGACACCAGCCAGACCTTAGCCCTGCTTCATGAAGACATGGTATCAGTGTTTTGGGTATCAAAATCATATCCGTAGAGAAAAGTGGGAACTTTGCCTCCCTAATTCCCCCCCCGCCCCCCTCCTCTCCATCTAGGCCGAGGTGTGGGACCTGGAAGTCTTGAGAGCCAACAACAGCAGTTGGCCTGTTGATGCCACAGACCTAAAAGAAGGCCTCATCACAATCAAGGGACATAACCAGGTAGGGGTCAGGGGGAAACGGTAATAAAATAAATCCTGCAGGCGGTTGAATAGTGTTTAACCAGTCAGGTATTCATTCAATGCAATACACGTAAATTATGATTTTCTGCTGGTGTTATATTTTGAAATACATGAAACTATTTTCATAACTAAAGATGATTTTCATTAGAAAAAATAAAACCGTAACAAGAAGTACAAAGTGGTATGCTCACTACCGGTCAAAAGTTTAGGGTCACTTACAAATTTCCACTCCATTATAGACAGAAAACCAGCCGATCTGAGTGGGTGACTGATCTTTAATGCAATATCTACATTAATCCATTATCAGCAACTATTCATCCCATGTTCCAAAGGCCCATTCTGTTTACTAATCTCATACCATTTTACACTAACTGAGAAAACGTTGGAAAACACTTTTGCAATTATGTAAGCACATAATG
>NC_045740.1:24543083-24543337 GCF_008692095.1 Etheostoma spectabile | reverse complement strand
AAAACTGCTGCCCTGGTTAAAAAAACAATGCTACTGATCTGAGTTGGCATTCTGTCTATAATGGAGTGCAATGGAAATTTCTGAGTGACCCCAAACTTTTGACCGTTAAGATGTACAATTGGGCTCGAAAGTTTGGGCACCCCAGGTAAAAAGTTGTATTAATGTACATAAAGAAGCCAAGAAAAGATGGATACAAATCTCCAAAAGGCATCAAATGACAGATTAGTCATTTGTATAATATGTCACAAAAAGTT
>NC_045740.1:24530521-24543073 GCF_008692095.1 Etheostoma spectabile | reverse complement strand
TTTCCATCATTTACACTTTCAAAATAACAAACAAAAAAATGACGTCTGCAAAAGTTTGGACACCCTGCAGAGTTAATACCTTCCCAAAATGCATCAGGCTTGTCTCTATGTTTCTTTGCAAACTTCAAATGCTGATTTTTGTGGTGAGGACGTAGAAGAGGTTTTCTTCTGATGATTCTTCCATGAAGACCATATTTGTACAAGTATCTCTTTATAGTGGAATGGTGTACCACAACTCCAGTGTCTGTCAGGTCTTTCTGGATGGATCGTGCAGTCAAACGAGGGTTTTGACTTGCTTTTCTCACAATCCTGCGAGCTGTTCTGTCTGATATTTCTCTTGGTCTTCCAGATCTTGATTTAACTTCCACTGTTCCTGATGAATGCCATTTCTTAATTATATTCCGAACAGAGGATATTGGCATCTGAAAACGCTTTGCTATCTTCTTATAGCCTTCTCCTGCTTTGTGAGCGTCAACTATTTTCAGTTTTCTAGACTACTGCTTAGAAGAAGCCACGGTGCTGATTGTTGGGGTGAGGTCAGATGAGTCTGGGCATTCAAAACCTTAAGACTGACATCACCTGGTCTTTGCAGACGATGATTGAGAACAATCCATGACACTGTCATGTCTCAGCTTTCCAAAGGGGGCGGTGAATGCTATAAACTCTGCAAGGTGCCCAAACTTTTGCAGATGCCATTTTCTTGTTTTCTGTTATTTTGAAAGTGTAAATGAAGGGAATAAAATCAAACTTTTTGTGACATATTATATGAATGTCTAATCTCTCATTAGATGCCTTTTGGAGATTTTTCCATCTTTTCTTGGCTTCTTTATGTACATTATACACGTTTTTACCTGGGGTGCCCAAACTTTTGAGCCCCACTGTACATTCCTTGCTAGGGCTGGATATCGTTAAAAAATATTTGATACCAATACTGGGGCCTCAATATTGGTTTGTCAACAATTTTTCAATACCAATTTTATAAAACAAAAATAAATGACAACATTAGGGCACAAATCAGCTCCTACTCTGTGAGCCCCATCTCTGTGCTTAATAGAGCTTTTCCTGCTTACCTTCGCAACATGTGACTTTAAAAAGCCAATCACAATCTTGGTAGAAGCATGCTGCATGCGGGCTCACTGACGCTGATTAGGTTACTCCCTAGGTATTGAAATTTGTTATCGAATGGCGAGGCATTTTTTTTATGTGCAATGCTTTAGGGCAGTCATGTCCAGAGTACGGCCCGGGGGCCAATCGTGGCCCGCGGCAAGATATACGGCCTGCTGCCTTGGTTTGTAAAATACAAGAGCAAGAGTTATATGATGTAAGCGGAAACATGTGTGTATGTGTGATGCAACAAACTTTGCATCACACATACAGTAAGTCATGTTTGAAAAGGACATGGGTTTAAGATATTTATCAACTTAAAGTTTAATGTAGTCCATACAGTATGTTTGGTTATCTAAATACGGATGTAAAAGTAAGTGGCGTGGTTTGTTAGACTGCCATTTTAAATAAAAATGTAATTGTGACAATAAAAAATAAATACAGTTTATAGATCAGTGCATTTTATGTAACTTTTCTTGTTTAAAAAAATGCCAGAAGGGACCTTTGGCCCCTGGGCACCTTCACATTATGAAATGTGCCATGCTTTAAAATAAATAAATAAATAAATAAATAAAAATAAAAGGTTTGGGAACCCCTGCTTTAGAGGCATTTTGGTCTATTCCTAAAAAGTATTGAATTCAGTACCCAGTACCCAGTCCTTGCAGTACTTATTGGGTATGTTGCTTCATGTCTGCCCTTCCAGCGAGTCAGTGAAGGGGCTCTGTCTCCAGATGGAACCGTGTTAGCCACAGCCAGCCATGATGGATACATCAAGTTCTGGCAGATATACATAGAAGGGGTACAGGACAAGCCAAGGTAAGCAAGGAGATTATTAGTTTTTTTTAAATAAATGACCATTGATGTACCATCTCATTTACTTTTACACTTTACCATGAAATGTAACTGTAATTTCTATTAACCAAAAAATAGCTGAATTTTCCGAAAGGAATAAAACAAAGTCCATGATCCGTGGTTGTGGTTTCATTCTATCTTTTCATTGTTACTTTTCTGTACTTTCTGCTGTCCAGATGTCTTCATGAGTTGCGGCCTCACGGAGGACGTCCCCTCTCTTGCCTTCTTTTCTGTGACAACCACAAAAGACAGGACCCCGAGTTAGTATACACTGGTGCACACATAGCTTTCTGTGAAAATTGTGAACCATATATTCATCTGAGGCTTTTGTTGTTTGAATTTTAGTTTGTTTACATCCTTGTCCTCCTTCTCTCTTTGTCACCGCTGGTCCCTTCCACTTGGCTCTTTGTAGGGTTCCTTTCTGGCGGTTCCTGATAACTGGAGCGGATCAGAATCAGGAATTAAAAATGTGGTGCACTGTTTCCTGGACCTGTTTACAGACCATCAGGTTATTTCTTTTCTCCATCATATAAGTTTCAATACTTTTTATTCACTGTGTAAAAGGCATGACTATATACCAGGGTCTAGATTTTTCACTGCCTGCCACTGCGTGGGTCAAGTATTCTTTGTCTGCCACTAAGAAATTTTATGACACTTTTGAAATATATGCACTTAATTAATGAATAACACTTTGATATTTTAGAAATCACGTTATGTAAAGAAAGTCATTCAATGTATTCAATGCATGGTGTATTCCGGTGTTCAAATTACACTGTGGCACAGTTCTGTTAGAATGCTAGGTCCAAACGGTTGTTTAATTATGGAGAATGATAAAACGATGTTGATCACACTAATTGAGTGCCAAATAGCTAGGCAGTTAGCAAATAAAGAGGCCTACAAGAAGACTGTCGCTTAAGTACTATGCCTGTGTTAGAAAAAGAGCAGGCAGGGTGCCTGGAGGTCTTAAGTTGGAAAACCAGTTGTCTAGGCTATAAGCTATTTATTATCATTAGCAAGCTCCTTGTAAAATAAATAGTGAACTTTTTATCATATCTTTTTTTATTTGTGAATAATTAATGAAACATTGTAAAAACAAAAACAAAGTAATACAGCTGCAAGGTGGTAATTCTAAATACTTTTATATGCTTGTTGTTTAGACTTGTTGAATTTAAAAAAAAAAAAAAATTACTCTATCTCTTCTTATGTCTGTTTTTTTGCTGCTGCAACACATGAATTTCCCCTCTGGGAATCAATAAAGGCATGTTTCATCTTATTAAATGCTTTCCTGGATGTCTCCCATCAAATAGATGCTTCAGACCTGTCCAAATTTAGTTCTCAGGTCAAAAGATTTGTTGATTTTTCCTGCTATCGCAACTAGCTCATCTTGTTCTTTGATTTTTAGGTTTTCTCCAGATCTGTTCAACTCATCAGTTCTGCCAAGTCTAAAGGCCAGTCTGGACCTGTCTGCTCAGTATCTCATCCTCACCGACGTACAGAGGAAGGTCAGCGCAATGTTTTCAGCTGTGTGGATTGGATTGGTTTTGTTTCTCCTGATTTCCAAGATTTGGGAGAAATCTTTTCAAAGGCCAAAAGTTTTGTTCATTGCCACGATACAACTTTATTGTCAACCAGAGCTGAAATTCTTTTTGCATCCCTGGGTAGCTCATATAAAAAAAGGACATCGTAGCCATAAGGACACATATGAAACATTACCACAAACAACATAAACACCTAAGGAAGCAAAGCATACATGTATAACAACAGAAAATTACATAAAGATACACACAGACAAGGTCTTGGAGACTTGTAACCCTGAATAAATATTGCACTGGATTAATTGTTTATGGTTTAGCAATAGGATAGATTGTATGAGAGTTTTTAAGTCTGTTGCGATTAAAAGCATAAACTTTAAAGCATCTGTTTGAAGGCGGAAGCTGATATTCTCTTTGTAAAACATGTGAGGACTTATTTGATATACCTGGCCAGTCTCAGCATACTAGTATTGTGAGCTTCCTGAAAGGAGTGTGCAAAAGGTAGCCCTATAATCTTTGAACAAATTTTAATTTGATCAAATAGCTTTGTTTGTTGCTTTATTTTTAACGGATAGGCTACTCAGCCAAGCAGTGCTCCAATAGAGCATGATACTCTGAATTACAAAGAAATTATTTGGCTACTAGCTCCAAAGGATCTCAATCAGGGAGAAAATAAACACATTGTTGTATATTTTTGCAGGTAAACTCTATATGAGAGGTCCATGAGAGATTTGTGTCTGTTGTGACACCCAGATGTTTGTAGAATGGGACTTGACTGATTACTGAATTGTGAATTCAATGGGGGCAGTTGACAATTCGGGGGGTTTTCCAAAAATGATTTCCTCTGTCTTCAGTGTTAATGAGTGTTTTTATTACACCACTCCGTTAACCAATCCACATTGCCCTGGTACAGTGTAGGGTCATCAAATTTGGTAGACAGGTTCACTAGAGTGGAGTCATTGGAGTATTTTAACAGAAACTGGTTTGGCAAACTAGTCTGAGCTAGGGGAGCTAAGGCAGCCCTGGGGTACTCCAACATTAGTTGTATTTGGAGAAGAAAGTGTGTCATTTACTTTGACTAGCTGAACCTTGTTTGTGTGAAATAAAAAAAACAAAGAGTAAGATGAGGATTGTTCTCTCTGTGATTTTCAATACATTTATGTGATATTCAATGTCGGTTTAGTTTTTTCTTTTGTCTTTATAGTTTATACATTCATGTGACATCCCTGTTTCATACATATCTTGCATATATTGCAATTAGCTAGGCAGCAGGCGCTGTTAGCGGTGCTAGTCACCGCCATTACGGCTCAGTCACCTCCATTTTTGCTTCCCACATTACCACTTAATCCTGCTTCTAGCTTCATACTCTACTGATGTCATTCTTTGCCAGGTTCTATATGTGATGGAGCTGCGGCAGGATCTGGAGAAAGGAAAGGCCAGTTTCACGGCAGTATCTGAGTTCCTGTTGACCCACCCTGTGCTCAGCTTCGGGGTCCGGGATGTCTCCCACAGCCGATTGCGACACACGGAGGTCCTCCCTGCAGAGGAGGAGAGTGAGAGTATGACAACAGGTGTGCTTGTGCACTCACACACACACACATGCATCCCAAAAAGCAAATCACTCTTCAAACACTGCACAACACTTTTAATAATTCCTGTCTGTATTTTCTATCAATATATGGCATGTTTTTAGACATTCCAATGTTCTTAACACTTTAAAAAAAATTGTTGACATTTCGTGAACCCTGGTGAATTAAAAGGGGCATTAAATATGTATTAACACAGCATTATTTTGTATGTTTGTGTTTTCTTCCAGAGGGCACTCAAGGACCAACAGAGTCCAAGTCTGGCATCCAAATTAAACTCTACTGTGTTCACACTAAGTAAGTTTCTTCCCACTGTTTGATGTCAGTGATAAGATCATGTTGGCTTGAGTTAAGCTATATTGTCCTCAAGGGGCAATATAAAGTCACTGGTTAAAGTCAGTAATAGACAAAATAACTAAATGCTTAGTTTTCATTTGTGACTGTGTTCATACAGTAATTTTCTCTGGCAGAAAAGCGCTGGCAGGGTACTAGGGAGCGCTTAATCCCAGCGCTTCTCTGACAGTGCTGATTAATGTTAGCTAGGTATTTATCTTCATGCTACCTTAACACGGGGTTGACTACCCAGCTCACAACACGTACTCTTTTCTAAAAAGTTCAGAGATTCTTAGGGTGCTGCATACCCTCTCATCACACTGGGAATATTAAAAAAAAAAAAAAGGTTATGTGGACACAGGTCCTAAGTGAATCACAATGTTTCAAATTTCATGTTTGGATAATTGTGGGGATGCTTGTGCATGTTTGTGGAGTCCGGCACGGGAATGGGTGTTTTTAATGAAGTCTTAATTGGAGTGGTCTTAAATTTGTGTTTTTGTGTCTGTGTTTTTTCAGGAGTCTGCAGGATGTCCAGATCTGGTTTCAGCCCAACTTGGGTTCCAGCTCAACTGTCTTCCTGCCCCATTCTGATTCCCAGGATGGTTTTGGTAAGTCGGTCTCAAGAATTCAAAACAATGCAGACACAGAACAACAAATTCCAATCCATGGAGATGATACATCTTTATGTTTACACATGTGCCTGTCAAACGTTGAATCACATTGTGTTAAATCAAAATTATGTAAAATAGAGGTCAGTGTTGATAAGCAAGAAGCCTCAGTGGTAGGGAAGGTAAAAAGTTTTTAAAAGTTGGTTGCATGGAAAAAAGTGTTAACTTTGCACTAGCAAGTTGCTTTTTAAGCTCTTTTTTTCTGTACAACGGCTAGCGACGTACCCATGCCACCATTTCAACAAGAACTCGCGGGTTAAAATTGTCCGCCCTACACAGTAGTATGCCAGGCAGACACAGCTGAGAACCTCACAGGTGGATGTGGCGGAGAGACACGACGCATCACATCATACTCTGAAAGCTATGCCCACCAGTAGGGGAATACCAGCAAAAGGCCATTCTGGAAAAGTCGCTGCATGTTTCCACCATAATGCACACGTCATTGTGGCGGTGGGACTTGGTAAAAGAGCTGAATCTGATTGTTTTTGTCCATATGGGACCAAAAAATCAAATTCTGCGATTCACTACAGGCTTGTGCTGTAGTGGGATTTTCACTTAAATGGCCCATTTTTGTGACATCCTGTTGTATTCCTTAACCCCCCAATGTAACACAAGTTGACTTTATATTTCACAATTCTGACTGCTCTTGAAAGCAGTTTAATTTCATGGAGGAAGAAAAGAGACAAACTGACTCATCTAACATGTTAAAAGTATAACTCAGTTATTTACTGAAGGCATATGTTTCCACTATTAGAGCATTATTTACTTGCTCTCTCTCAGATCTTCCATCCTTTGCTTTGGTTTTTGCCCTTAGTTTTTGCTAAAGTTGTCAGTGCAAAATTATTAAAGAAATCCTAGATTGTGAATAGGGAAAAGATGCTGTGAAGACTTGTTGCTCTATATGTTTTGTATAGCACTTTGTGGTTGTGCTTTCTGCAAATGTCAAATCATTTCATGCCAAGGAAGCACTAAATTTATATTTTGTGTGTTCAGCAGGGTTTTCAGACCACCTCACGGACCAGAGCTCTGACAAGGATTCAGGAAGTGGCTCCCAGACCGACCTTAGGAAGATCCCATCGCTTCCTGCTCCCACTGACTTCCTGTCAAACTCCGGCGCCAGCAGTGGGACCAAGCTGATGACTCCCGACGCCTTTATGACACCAAGCACTTCGGTACCAACACTCGCGAGCCATGTATAGTTCTACTGTTTTTTGACTGTGACGGTGGCCCATTTAGACCTCAGGATGAACTGATTAGATTCTATTCTAATTATGAAAACAGTGCAGACAAATGTCTAATAGTAGTCTAATATTGATGTCATGATGTATTATCCAAAAGGTCAATTTCACTGTGGCATCATAATGTGAAAAAATGATTTTGTGGCCATTATTTAACACCATATCTCAGGAACAAAAGGGGAGACAGTTGGTCGGATACTGAATTGGTGACACTAATCTTAAAACTGTAATAATTGTATGGATCCTCTGTGTTGCCGGGTTGAAGATGTGCTTAAAGCATCCAAGTTCAGCCAAGAAATGGATGTACGTCTGTCCAGCCAACTACTTCACAACAACAGTCATCTGTCTCTTTCTTTTATTTATTTCTCACTGATCCAAGTTGTTTACAGGCTATTCAGTTATGTTAGCTACTTTAACTTAACATTAGTAGTTAGTAGTCTTCATCCATGTGTGAAGTGAGAGGCTGAGAGATGACAGGAAAGATGAGATTTGTAATATTAAGAGACAGACAATTCTCAACTGTATTTTTGAAGATTATTTCTATCCCAGTTATCTGCATGTTGCTTTTGTCTTGTTCAGTTTCAAGGAATTTCCTTCAAAATGTTAACTGACTAACATCAAAAAGTATGGCAAGGAAAACAAAAAAAAGAAAAGAAATACAAACACAAAGTAAAAAAAGCAAGAATTGTTTTAACCAACAAGTACTGATTTTCAGAAAAAACTTAGT
The DNA here is from genome assembly GCF_008692095.1 of Etheostoma spectabile. Lineage (NCBI taxonomy): Eukaryota > Metazoa > Chordata > Actinopteri > Perciformes > Percidae > Etheostoma > Etheostoma spectabile. The sequence goes on along the minus strand of NC_045740.1, from coordinate 24,535,033 downwards.
TATTATGTTTACTGCTTGTAAATCACTGTTGTTTGGTCACCTTTCAGGTACCGGCATCTCCTGGCAGCAGCGCCAGCAGTTTGACCGTTGTGACAGCTATCAGCAGCAACTCTGACTCAACTAACAGGTGAGCTTTTCTATGCAGTAGAAGGGATAAGATTGTGACAAAGAGATCAGTAGTGGCCAACATCTGTATTATATAATGTGGAATGTGAAAACATTAATTTCATCTATAGCTTGCCGACCAGGTAAGTTACAGGAACATAGTTATTTGAACAAACTACTTCGAAACAGTTCTACTAACTACTCTCCCCCAAAACCGGTTTTGCCATTTGCATTCGCACTGGCTTAAGAACTGGTAGGAGGGGTAACGGAGGGACGCAAGCACGGCATGTTCTAGAAACTGCAAAAATCCCTCCGGTCGGAAAGCGGCTTATGAAATGATCACATTCAGTTGTGATCTCAGTTTCAGATTCAGATCTCAGTTGGAAAGTTGATTGCAATGATTTTTAGAGAATATCAGCATTGGTCTTCCTATTGTTAATTTTACATACAGCCTCTGTTCATCACCAATAGAACAAATAATAACCTACTAATCTTCTGTTCTTTAAGTCACATGTGTATGTTTAGCTAAGTGTACAGTATGTCTGTGTTATTGTGTACAGAGCTATTGACGATGTCAGCCAAAGTCCTAACCGAGCAGAGAACAGCAGCAGTAGCAGCAGCAGCAGCAGTCTGGCCCTCTCCAACTCCACCAGCAGCCCAAGAGCTGCTTCTGTTGTGCTGATGCCTGGACTGGAGAACCTACAGGTATGACCCAACACACTCTCCGACTTCTACCAGCCTCTTAGTACTCTGAATCAAATGGTCTTTTTTTCATTACACTCTTCACATCCACCTCCAGGCTTTAGCGTCCCCTATTGGTCCTCTGACACTCGAGAGCCCGCAGGTCCTGGACTCTCCCCTCCTGCCACCTCTGGCCTCTCCAACTAGGGCCCGCTCCCCTGACGTGATCTCCTCCGCCTCCACCGCCATGTCCCAGGACATGCCAGAGATTGCATCCCAGACCCTGCAGCTTCCGCGTGGACTAGTGTCCAACTTGGAGCCCCTACCTCTGTCTGCTCTCCAGACAGACAGCATGGCCTCTGCTGCATCTGCCCTGCACCTACTCACTTCATCACGCACTGCCAACAACAGGTACATTGATGACAAGCAACAACAGCTGTATCAAAACTTAAAACAAAAATAAATGCTGACTTGATGTTCACAGTGAATACATAACTCTAAAGCTTTCGGCAAGGTCTTTTTATCCATCCTTGAACTATCATGTGTTAAAAAATGTTTACCAGTAATTTAAAGCATATAGAAATTCTTTTACTTGAACGTGCAAATATGGGCCTTTAGAATTGACAAAACTATTGTATTTTCTGTCTCAGCTTGTTGGCCCTCGAACTCGGAGGTGCTGATGGGCCAGTGGGCGGCCCAGTAGAGTCAGAGCCCAGACTCAGCAACACACCGTCACTACTTGAGAATGCCTTATCACAGGAGAACCCTGGGGTTGGGGGAGGGTCCTCAGATGGTAGTGTCAGCCACACACCTTGGCCGGCTGCGCCTGACATCACTCGAGAAACCAGGAACAGTCTCAGGGACAATGGTCTTGGAGACTGGTAAGAATTTGCATGCACAAATACATTTAACAGTTATGTCCACTACTTTACTTTTTAGAAATGACTTTTATAAAAGTAACAATCTCAGGCATTTCATGGCTTTTTCTAGGATTGTAAAAAATATAGTATAGTGTATATAGAGATATAATATATAATATATATATATATATATATATATATATATATATATATATATATATATATATATATATATATATATATACCATACACCGGCCACTTTATTAGGTACACCTATCCAACTGCTGTTAACACTTAATTTCTAAGCAGCCAATCACATGGCGGCAACTCAGTGCATTTAGGCATGTAGACATGGCTAAGAGAATCTCCTGCAGTTCAAACCGAGCATCAGTATGGGGAAGAAAGGTGATTTGAGTGACTTTGAACGTGGCAGATTGTTGGTGCCGAAGGGCTGGTCTGAGTATTTCAGACGCTAATCTACTGGGATTTTCACGCACACCATCTCTAGGGTTTACAGAGAATGGTCCGAAAAAGAAAAAACATCCAGTGAGCGGCAGTTCGTGTGGCGGAAATGCCTTGTTGATGCCAGAGGTCAGAGGAGAATGGCCAGACTGGTTCGAGCTGATAGAGGGCAACAGTGACTCAAATAACCACCCGTTACAACCAAGGTGGGCAGAAGAGCATCTCTGAACGCACAGTACGTCGAACTTTGAGGCAGATGGGCTACAGCAGCAGAAGACCACATCGGGTGCCACTCCTTTCAGTAAAGACAGGAAACTGAGACTACAATTTGCACAAGCTCATCGAAATTGGACAATAGAAGATTGGAAAAACGTTGCCTGGTCTGATGAGTCTCGATTTCTGCTGCGACAGTCGGATGGTATGGTCAGAATTTGGCGTCTACAACATGAAAGCATGGATCCATCTGCCTTGTATCAACGGTTCAGGCTGGTGGTGGTGGTGTCATGGTGTGGGGAATATTTTCTTGGCACTCTCTGGGCCCCTTGGTACCAATTGAGCATCGTTGCAACGCCACAGCCTACCTGAGTATTGTTGCTGACCATGTCCATCCCTTTATGACCATATGTACCCAACTTCTGATGGCTACTTTCAGCAGGATAATGCGCCAGTCATAAAGCTGGAATCAACAGACTGGTTTCTGAACATGACAATGAGTTGGCTGTACTCAAAGGCCTCCACAGTCACCAGATCTCAATCCAATAGAGCATCTTTGGGATGTGGTGGAACGGGAGATTCGCATCATGGATGTGCAGCCGACAAATCTGCGGCAACTGTGTGATGCCATCATGTCAATATGGACCAAACTCCTGAGGAATGCTTCCAGCACCTTGTTGAATCTATGCCACGAAGAATTGAGGCAGTTCTGAAGGCAAAAGGGGGTCCAACCCGTTACTAGCATGGGGTACCTAATAAAGTGGCCGGTGAGTGTATATTGTTTTTACAAATAATGGAAAATTATTACGGGTGAACCAGTTTTGTTCACTGTTTACAAAAACCTTAACATACAAAACCATATCACGTACCTGGACGTAGACACACATTAACACAAATGCAGAAGGCTTGCAAGTGTAAAGCAAAGTTATGGCTTTGACAAAATAACGGTCAGTTTATCTTTCAAATCTGTGTGGAAATTGTAAAGGCATTGTGAAAACATTAAAAGAGGTTTGTGTCACATGTTTACTGTGTTGTAGTTCAAGAGAGGAGTCGAAGGACAGGCACTTGAGCTCGCCTTACCATCGACGCTCCTATCACCTCACGCAGAATGACAGTCAGGACGCTGGCGCAGAGCAGAGGTAACACAAATGAACACTCCATCACTTTTTTATGCAAATAGTACACGTCCAGTGTCATCCCAGATGGAAGATATCACAAAACAAGGCACAACACAAGTCAGTACTTTATTTAAGAAATTACAATAACGTTTTGATTTTATTGTCATTTTTAAGGTGGTTACAGACCATGTGGCATACAGTATACTCTGGTACATAGATTACAGAAGTTGTCTTACTTTGTGTGTATCTGTGTGTTTTTGTGTTTGACCCAGTGACCCTGATGATGAAGTGGCCAGCCTGGCATCATCCTCAGGAAATTGTGGCTCTCGTTCTTCTCACAGACTGCCAGTTAAGGACTGGAAGACCTCACCACGAGGCTCGCCAAAAGTAAAGAGGAAGACCAAGAAAGATGATAGGTATGATGGTGTTTTAATAGTCAAGGAATCAAAGAACGAATAAGTGGGGATGTAATGAAAGTTGTTTTGCAGTGCAACATGGGACATGTAGTTTGAAATAGTGTTCAGGTACAAACAAATTTAGAAATAAATAGGATAGGGTATTTTTTATTTTTTTGGAGATACCAGTGCTTAAGCGATACTTTTAAAACAGTGCTGGTGCCTAGACCTAAACCAGTGTATCAACGTGTACTTCGATGCTCCCATAGCAATCCCTACCAACCAGCCCCAAAATTCCCCAGTTGAATAGTAAATGCCGTCAACATTCATTGTAAATCTTTGCAATCATCCCTGGAAAAAAACAAGCTTATTGCAAGATCCACATTTCTTTCAACACTTGCAATTTTTGTAGTTCAAAGTTAATTGTTTACTGAAGCAAAGGGATTTTGACAACAGCATCAAACAGAGAGAGGAAGTTAAGGGACACACACAAAATATGTACAAAGGAGAATAAATTCTGAGACAAAACCAAATAGTTTTTGTTTTCATCACATTGATTCAGTCTTTTCTGTAGATCTAATTACTCCCACTCTTTTATGTAGAAATAAGAATATGTCTACAAATGTGAACACTTTTTCTGCCTGATCTGTTATTAAAGTGTGTGTGTGTGTGTGTGGG
>NC_045740.1:24529590-24530511 GCF_008692095.1 Etheostoma spectabile | reverse complement strand
GTGGGTGTGGAGGTGTCTGGTGTCTGTCTCTCAAGAGATTGTCAGGCAGACACATGCATATTAACATAATACGTGATTCTTGAGTTTTTTTTGCTAAAGGCAATTGCACACGTTTCTCTTTTCTCCTTAGTGAATCTTCTCAGTCCAGGCTAATGGACTCAGTTCAGGTAAGGTAAACCCAAACCAAATTGGTTAGGTTCTTTAGTTAAGTGATTTGTACTCTTGGAAACACATTACCATTCATTGATTTTTGTCCACTAGGGGACAGCAAAATCAAAAATAAAACAAGCTGTCGGATACCTTTCCACCAGATTTAAAATACATTTCCAGTCTGTCAGCAAATACTTGTCTATTTATATCGGTGTTTAACTCAGAAGTATTAATTTAGTTGATGTTTCAGCAGCACTTTCCTTTGGTTCACTTTGTCTCCTTTTTCAATCATTCTCTCCATCCAATAGATGAATGCAGAAGTGCAGGACGAGTTGTTGATGCTCCTGCGTAGCCAGCAGAGAGAACTAACTGAACTGCGTGGTCAGATCGAAGCCATGCAGAGCACCATTATGGCCCAAGTAGTGCATGTCCTTACCAGCCACCAGGAAAAAGAACGTATCCTTCAGGCTTTTCTTACTCAATCAGCTTGTCTCAGCAGTTTTCCATTTCCATCACCCATGACACTCAAAAACTTATTGAACAACTGTGATGACAATAGGAGTAGGGAAAAAATTGCTTCTTAAATGCATCGCAATTCTCTCCAGAACGATTCGATGCTCAATTCTGATAAGTTAGTAATCGATTATAAAAAGAAACACAAAAATGGCAAAAAGGAAAAAACAAAATTTAATTTGTATATACACATGATTTAATAATGCATACATGAAATTAGGCAAAACGCATAAAGGCTGTTCATCTACTTTATCACAT
>NC_045740.1:24528432-24529580 GCF_008692095.1 Etheostoma spectabile | reverse complement strand
CACCTCATGTTTCATGTTCTAAGAAGCCAACTCTCCACCTTTTAAACATGACTGAGCCTCTGACGTGGAAGATTACTGTGAGAGAAGGTGACTTTCACACGCATCTTTGAGGCTTAAGCATGGAATGACTACAAAATAAAACCCAGTAGACAAAACATTTCATTAAAACTTGTGTGTGACAAATACTGCATATGTCAAAATATAAGCTTTGTCTAGGAAGTGATTACCAAACTGAGTAATAAAATCAGATTTATATCTGTTTTTTTTAAATTATGCATCAAAATGTACATAAGAAAAATTGCATCAATAATCAGTTTAGAATCAAATCGTTGGCCTCTGAATCAAATCGTGAAGGGCCCAGAGATTCCCACCCCTAGATGACACTATTCAAAATTACGTTTGAATTCAACCAAATGCCTTAAGCATTTAGCAAAATGAAATTGCATACTACATACTCAATTTGTATGTACTGCTTAATGCCTACTAAATTACAGATTAATGTGCTATTACCAGCAGACTGTTCACACTGAAGAAAACTCCAGTAATACTCTGCATCACATGATGGTGTTTGTCATGGTGTTACTGGTCCATTGAATGAACATTTTTTATCCCAAATGTAAATTAACATTACCTCTTTTACTCTATTTAATATTAACAGTATTATTTTATTAAATAATTTAATCCTAAATACAAACCCCCAGTTTCAAAGAACTTGGGACGTTGGATGAAACATAAATTAAAACAATACAATCATTTTCAAATCATTTTTAACCTACATTCAATTGAATACACTACAAAGACAAGATATTTAATGTTCAAACTGATAAACTTTATTTCTTTTGTTGTTCCTAGGAAGCCTAGAACTGGGCTGCAATGTAATCCTATTGGGCAAATGTGCATTGTCCATTTCTGTCCACTAAAAGTGCTGGTTTTTTTTGTGTCTGACAACATTATAAATGGGATTCTTACAGAGACGGTGCTTTTTGTTGAAGGGTAAGAATTTTTTGGTTTAACCAGAAACTACTCCAAAATCGCCAAACCCAGCAGACTTAATTTAAAGAAACAATCATTTTAGCCTGTGCATATCACATTGCCAAATGTAAAGGGATGAATTAATTAATTCAATTCAATTACATTTTATTTATAGT
>NC_045740.1:24521609-24528422 GCF_008692095.1 Etheostoma spectabile | reverse complement strand
TCATAACAAGAGTTATCTCAAGACACATTAGGGGTTTATTTCAACCAAACTAGAGTTGACATATTCTTGTGAGCCTTGACCATTCATGACCTCAGAGCGCAGGCTAGAGCGAGTTCTGTCAGAGAGTCAGAATCATCAACAGCAGCTTCAGGAACAACTCAGCCAGCAGCTCAGCCACACCCTCAGCTCGGTGCTGACCAACAGAATGGATAAAGTGCTACGAGAGGAAATGAAGAAAACAGTCCCGCAAAGTAAGCACACATAAACAGGATATTAAGAACAACAAAAGGAGACTGCAGAGCTTTACTCTGGTGAGACCAAGTGGTCAGTGTGTAAGAACAGTCTTACACATTTGTTACCAGACGATGGTGGTATTGCACCATTTTGTTGTTTGCCCGTTGCAGACGAGTCTGCATATGTTGCACACTCAATTGTCTCCTGTCCTTGCCTTTTCTTCTCTAGACTTAAAAAGCAACAGTGCCCATTTAATACCACAAATCCTTTCTGAATGCCTAAATGCCCATCTTGCCCAAATCTAAATTAGGCACCAATCCAACTTTTTCTCTCCATATTCCCATACCTCACCTTAGGGCATCTGATGTTAAGGAATTGAAATCACGTTCGGAATCGCTTATGAGGGATTGGAATACACTTTATATACGTTGTAAGGTCAGGTGACAGATCAGATCAGCACATCCCTGATCTAAATTAGCTGTAAGCAAGGGCTGCGTAAGTAATTGCAAATTTGTGTGGGTGTGGGTGTGGGGGTGGGTGGGGCAAAATACCATTCTCAGTTAAATATTGTGGTTCTGCAGAGATGTTCCGGTCTACAAGTCGTATTCTACAGACTTTGTCTGCTACAGATCCTCGCAGAAATTACTCCATGATCATTTAAATATATTTCTTTAAAGATAAATAAATTATCATTACTTCCAATATCATGAAACATTGCAATAACAAAAATTCCTAATTAAATATTTTTCTCATATCGTGCAGCCCTACTGTAAGCATTACCTGATTTGCAGACTCTTGATAGTGTATGTGACTCTTGTCTATATTGTGTATTTTGTTTTCTTTCTTTTATCTTCTCTGCAAAAAGAAGCATGGTAAAAAATCACCCTAGGCATAAGATGAGGAAGATATAATAAATGCAGCTGAGGTGTGTTTGACTGCCAGACTAAAATCAAGCAGTCTTTGGAGAGATGTTTTCTTGCCTGGCCTCTCCTGCCCTCTCATTTGAGAACGACACGTTCCTGTCTATTTTCCTCCAGCCTTGATCACATGCCTAATTATAGGGGAGTTCATACTAATCAGTCTTGCTTATTCTTTCACCTTTCTAGCAATCTCTAAGAGTCTGGAGCCAGTGACTGGTCAGTTGAGCAATTCAATTGCTGCTAAGCTCACCGCTGTGGAAGTCACCCTGAAGGAAAATGTCAGCAAGGTGGTCAAATCCAAGGTAAGTGGCTGGCCCTGAATCCCGTCCTGCTCAAAATCTTCATAACGTCACCTACTCTCTCCTTCCCTTCTCACCATACCCGCTTCCTGTTTACAGAACACAACCGATGCAATTGGTCGAGCAGCAGCAGAAGCCATGCAAGGACCCATCCAGGCAGCCTATAAAGACGCCTTCCAGGGTATTGTGCTGCCTGTTTTCGAAAGAGGCTGCCAATCCATGTTTCAACAAATCAATGACAGCTTCAAACAAGGCACACAAGAATGTAAGGAAATCTCATCAAACATTTAATGCGTGGTTTTGTCAGCAAATAAAATAAAAATATTGTACAAATACAGTATCAAGATATAACCTAGATCAGAGATCTTCAACAGGGGGTCTGAAAATATGCATTCAAATGAATCAAACATCACAACATTATTAGCAAAGATAAATCTGCCTATTCGTAAACAAAAACATTGATTATAGGCTGACTGGCCTACACAGAAGGGTAGCAACTATTGTAGTCATCCACAGATACAGTTAAGCTTAAGAATCCACTATGCCTTCCACATGTATGTTTGACATTAAAACATGATATAACAATATGTAAATAGTAGCTTAGTATAGTAGGGCACCATAAAAAAAGTATGTGTATAGGTTTTAGGCCACTCTACATGTTACTGTAGGCCCAGTTTGTGCAACTTAAATTTATACAATAAATGTAGCAGGGGGTCTGGTCTTGTCCCTCTTTCAGGTTAGGGGTCCTTGGCCTAAAACATTTAATACCCCTGACATAAATTACCTAATTTTACATAAGGTTAACTTAGTAATTTATACTTGCATGCTGTCCAGACAAAGAGTTTTAAAACTGTTCCTTCAAGGTGTTCTGGTGGCTCACCATGGCCTTTGTACCTTTTTGAGACACTTTGTATTGGTACTTTCTTTACGTTGGTTGTTCCTTGTCTCTAGCCTTGAAATCAGGGTCTGTTTATCTGGAAGTCTAATTAAATAACCAGCTCTTCCAAAAAGCTCAGGGACAGCTTTTGTGATGATGCCTTTTTAGACTGAGCCAGGGCATTGATGTGTTGATAAGCAGTCTATTTATTCTGAGATTCTGCTCATGCCCACCTCGGTAAGCTTGCAGCTAGCTTTTTTTTTTTTTTTTTAATTTACCAAGGCTGTCGTATTGTTTACAGAGGGGAGACACGCACAGTAACTCTGCAGTAAATAGGGAGAGCACAATACCCCTCTGAGCATGTGTGCACTTGTGAGCTTGTTCCAATTTAAATTTAATCCATGATCAAATTTAGGGTTTAGCTCTTTATGTGTAAATATTGACTGTAACTTTGTGAATGCTGCATTAACATTTGCACCGCCATCTTGTAACTGTGCAATCCTTCAGCTACATTCTAGACTAAGGCCCTTAACATAAAGTAAAGCATAAGCTTAGGCAAGGCAAGGCAGCTTTATTTGTATAGCACATTTCAGCAACAGGGCAATTCAAAGTGCTTTACACGAAATCAGTCAAACAGATAAAACACAAGTACAAACAGTTAAAATCATACATTAAAAATTAATAAAACACATGAATAGACAGTTAAAAACAAAATAGAAACATTAGGACACATAAAAACACAAAAAAAAAGTTACAGTGCAGCATAAGAAATTTAAAGAAATGAGCATTCATTTAAAGAAAGGCAGCATCAAAAGAAAGGTCTTCAGCCTTGATTTAAAAGAACTGAGAGTAGCAGGGATCTGCAGGTTTCTGGAGTTTGTTCCAGATATGAGGAGCATAGAAACTGAAAGCTGCTTCACCCTGTAGTTCTGACTCTGGGACAGAAGGAGTGTCCCAGATGACCTGAGAGGTCTGGGGGGGTCATAGTGTAGTAGCAGATCAGAAATGTATTTTTGACCTAAACCGTTAAGGGATTTAAAACTAGCAAGTACTTTGAAATCAATTCTTTGGACACAGGAAGCCAGTGTAAAGACTTCAGAACTGGAGTGATGTGATCCAGTCTCTTGGTCTTAGTGAGGACTCGAGCAGCAGCGTTCTGAATCAGCTGTAGCTGTCTGATTGATTTTTAGGGAGACCTGTAAAGACCCCGTTACAGAGTCAAGTCTACTGAAGATGAAAGCATGGACCAGTTTTTCCGTCCTGTTTACACATATGTCCTTTAACCCTTGATATTTTCTTAAGGTGATAGTAGGCTGACTTTGTTATGTGTCTTAATGTGGCTGTTAAAATTCAGGTCTTAGTCCATGACTACACCCAGATTTCTGGCTTTGTCTGTGTGTTTTTAAAATGTTGTTTGAAGTGAGCGCCGACTTTTAATCGTTCCTCTTTTTTCCAAAAACAACCACCTCAGTTTTTCCTTCATTATTTCAGAAGTTCTGGCACATCCAGTCGTTAATTTGTTCGATGCACTTAGTCAGTTTTTGTATGGACTATAGTCCGCTGGCGATAAGGTTATGTAAATTTGTGTGTCGTCCGCATAACTATGGTAACTTATTTTGTTTTTCTCCATAATCTGAGCCAGTGGAAGCATGTAGATGTTAACAGAGAGGCCCCAGAATGGAGCCTTGCGGAACTCCGCACGTCATATTTGTACGCTCAGATGCATAATTACCTATAGACACAAAGTAATCCCTATTCTTTAGGAGGATTCAAACCAGTTTAGTACTAAGCCAGAAAGGCCAACGCAGTTTTCCAATCGGTCTTGGTAGTATGGCGTGGTCGACCGGTGTCAAATGCAGCACTGAGATCAAGTAATAAAAGATTGAAATTTGCCATTATCTGTGTTAAGGTGATGTCATTAAAGACTTGACAAGAGCCGTTTCAGTGCTGTGGTGTGGTCGGAAACCTGACTGAAAGGTATCAAAACTGTTGCTTAGTGACAAGAATGGTTGAGTTGTTGGAAAGACTACTTTTTCAATGATTTTACTTAAACGGAAGGTTTGTAATTGGCTATTGTTGCTATAGTGACTTGTCTAGGTTGTTCTTTTTTAAGAGTGGCTTGATTACTGCAGTTTTCAGGGCCTGTGGAAAGATTCCTGATAGAAGAGATGTGTTCACAATCTGTAGAAGATCAGAAGTCAAACAATTGGAAACATTAAGCTTAACCAGCACTAAATCTAATCTAATCTAAACGTAAAATATTAGTTTGAAATTAAAGTGCAGTATTTTAAATACAATGAGAAGACTTTGGTTGGATTTCTTATCAAAAGGAAAAGTGCTGGTGTTATTTAATAAAAAAAATAAATAAAAAAAACACAATCCAGCACTGCTCTCATCAATCTATTTTCACATTCCTCTGCAAGAAAAATGAACATACAGTTGAGAATTTACTGGGTTGCTAAAATGTCGGTGAATATTATAGCACAGCTCAAGTAATGTTACTGTAATCATATGCTGAAATCTTGTATCCTTCACGACTGTAAATCTTTATAAACCTGCCCACATCACTCCTTGCGCCGTCAACAGACGCACTGGCATGTCGTTTTCGTAAATGCACCCCCGTATTGAAAGAAAGTCACACAAGAGAGGCACAGTGCTTGCACACAGTCGCCGCTTTATCTAACACTAAATCCTAATGCACCCATACAGCAAACCGAGACTGACTGACAGCTGCACTCGGTACATCAACCATGTCAACTGCAGTTTCACTATGACCCTATGCTCCCCCACACAACGCCTTTTGATTAAAATATGTAAAGCTAAAATGCACTGAACAATACATATATATTTTTTTCTATAGATTTTTCACTCAAATGCATTCTTAATATTGATACATCATGCAGTGCTTCCCTTGATTTGTCATATTTATGTTTGGGTGTTGAATGTAAAGCTATATTGAAAAAACAACAACTATTGAATTAAATTAAAATAGACAATACAAAGCCACATGTTGGTAATCAAAGTATTAGCTAGAATAAATCAAGCACTACAGACTACTCAAAAACCTTCACTTTTGAAGTGTTTCATTACAATAAGTAGGTGTTCAGAATTCTGTTTGCTTTGAATAAAAATGAGAAAGTTTTGAAACCATGGCACAGGGTTAAGAGAGTTGGCTATTGTCAAGTAATCTGTACAGTAGACCCTGTTGAGACATTAAAATAGGTCTAATAATCTAGAAGACGTTCAACAACACTTTGTCTAGTTTTAACAGACAATGAACTGAGACTTAAAAGCTGCAAGCCTCTGCTCAATGAAATCTATTTTACATTCCTAAAGTGTCCAATATTATTAAATCCTCATGCTGTGATTGTGTTCCAAGCAGCATGCTGACAGAAGAAAAGACCCAGTGACCCTTTGATAGCTTGTTACTGTAAAAGTGGAATTCCAGCCAAGAAATGTTGTATCATGCATTTCCAAATTTCTTTTGATGATGCATTTCTTCATGCATTACAATGCAAAACATCATGGAGTTTCATGACTAGCTGCTCCACACAGCTCTTTATCCAGACAGATTCAGGTCAGATAGATGTGGTAATCTTATTTTATTTTTCCAAACCCTTTGTCATAACACAGACTACCTTCATTTTTCTGCACCTTAACTTTGTCTCCACTTAAGAGAGCAACACATAAAGCATGTAGCTTTGAGTGCATTTGTATTTGCTTGTGTTGGGGGGGAGAACTGATTTTCTGTTGACTTTCATCTTTGTAGACATCCAACAGCTTGAGACCCATATGAAGAACAGAAAGCAGAAAGAGCAAGAGGGACGAGACCCCATGATTGGCCAGCTCCAGCAGATGACTGACAGCTTCCAAAGCTCTACCGATCAGCTGGCCACTAACATCACAGCTAATGTCCGGGCAGAGGTCCAGCACCAGATCCAGATGATGGTGGGAAAGTATGTATCCTAGCTATCCCTCATCGACCATACTGACAGTACTTGTGATTGGAAAGCTGTTGACATTTTATTAGAAGCAAATCTCTTCTGAATAGGCCTGTAACGATACACCAAACCCAAACCTTGATTATTTCTTCTTATTTTTGGAGGAGAGTTATTTTTTGGCCACAAGACATAGTTTTGTTATTGATTAAATGCCACTTGGCAACACACAACAGATACCTTATTTATACCAACAGGTTATTTTGTACCTTTTTAAAATAATGTTTCCAAAATTGTTTCAGTGGTTCATTAATTCTTTGGAATGAGACATAAAAATAATAGTAATGGTAACAGTAATGGACATTTCCGCTTCCAACCTGTAGAGGGACCGAAGAGGAAAAGTACTTTGGTGCCTACTGTAAAGGTGCTGGTTGACATGTAGCTTATGTTAATGTGCTCGGTCTATAACGTTAGCTAGCTAATTCTTGGTGGGTAAGATAAGATTACAACATTGTTCAATATGCTCAGTTATTTTTAGTATGATT
>NC_045740.1:24518780-24521599 GCF_008692095.1 Etheostoma spectabile | reverse complement strand
CGGTTAACAACTCTGGGCTAACCCATGAATTCACCAGTAACGTTTACTGTATAGATAGATGACTAATCTAATGGTAATTTACCCAGGTAGCTAGCACCCTTGTCACATCCACAGTCAGCACCTGGCCAGGTAGCAGCCATCCTCTATCATTACACCCCCAGCCTGGGGACACATCCACAGTCAGCCCCCAGCCAGCTAGCGGCCAGCCCGGTCAGCACTTAATTCCGGGGCTGAGGACGCTAGTCAGTTTACTGAACTGTCCCACAGACCCAGGCACCAGAGTCAGAACATCTTTTAGCCGTCTTTACAGTTAGCTAAATTTCCCTGACAAAAGGGGGATAAAGCAGAAAAAAGGGCTATGACTAATAGTAATTCAAAGAAGTGGCAGCGTTGGATCTGGACGGGAAGGATAACTGTGGGAGTTGGAAGGGGGGTGTCGTGATTCAAACAGTCACTGCACGCCTGCTCTCATCAAAACACTTTACAGTTTATAATACTAAAAAAACACACACTGACATTGCCCACTTACTGTTATTAGATGTAACCATCAAGTTTTTAAAGAATCCTGCTTTTAACTGATACTACTTGCAGCGATGGGTCTGGTAACATTGATTGACATTCCAAGGGGATCATTTGAATATCAGATATGCATATCAGCAGGTGCCTGTGCCAGCAGCTCTGGCCTTGTTCCGCTGTGTTATGGGCTGGAGAGTAGAAACAAGCAAGGCTTAATCCTGGGGCTAATGTAAGAACATAAATTTGATCGAGTCTCTTGTTCCCACTGCAATTGATTTCATGGCCTCTAGAGTTTCTACATTTGTCGGGGGCGGAGCAGAGAGAAAGTAGTTGGCCAACTAAAACTTTAAAATCTTGAAAAGGAAACGACAGCAGACAGTTTTTGTTTTTTTTAAACTCCGATTCAAGTATTACCTTGTATGTTTAGTACATTGATTCAAATAAACTTTGTGCCAACAAAGAGACAAGATTACACTTACAGAAAGTGATTGCATGTTGTTGTTTTTTACCGAGCCAGCAAGATAGTGGTTGAAAATGCACGTTTCTCAGGTTTCCTCTTCGGCACTTTTCCTCCCCAGTTTGCAGGAGTCTATTCTTAGCCATGTGCAACGAATTGTCAAAGGGGAGGTGAGCCAGGCCATGAAGGAGCAGCAGGCCGTGGTCACCTCCAGCATCATGCAGGCAATGAGGTCAGCGGCCAGCACACCTGTCCCCACAGCACACCTAGACTACCAGACACAGCAGGCCAACATCCTGCAGCTCCTCCAGCAGGGCCAGCTCAACCAGGCTTTCCAGCAGGTAACGGACACACACGCACACGCACACACACAGGCGTAGGTGAAGCACTGTATATATTTCAGCCTCAGCAGCTGAACTGACGGAACCAACTAATATGAAGTTGGTGTTTACCGCCATATCATGGTGATACGTTGCTTCTTCACCACGGTAAGTAAAAAAAATCTCTTCCGTCACAGCTCTAGTATGTAGATTAATGCGCAACGCAGAACCAAACTTCACAAGCGCAAGTTCTGCTCATAAACCTTTAGCCATTCGCCTTTAGCAGCATATGCTGAGGTTAGCACAATATTCTGATTGACATGCGAGTCAGTCATGCTGTGGAGAGCGCAATGAAAGCTGGTCAGCGACAACCGCAGCGAAAAGAGGTTTGTGTATAAGACAAAGATAGTGTGTCGGTGTTCCCTCACCATTGTAGGTTATGTGAATGAAAACACATCAAACATGCAAACGCGCATTCATTAACTGATCAGCCAATCACCAAAACAAAGAAAAAGCAAACCAAATTTTGTATTTTCAATTTCCTAGCATAAGAGATTTTTTTAGTTTATAGCCTATTGTAACCTGTTCCTTATTTTATTGAAGGGGTGTGCATAAGACTGACATGACACCGTTGTTATGACATGACACCTGTCATGAACATCGAGTCATTTTAAGTGTTCATGACTGTTGTCATTAATTGTCATAATTTACCGAATGACACTTAATGACAGTCATGAATACTCAAAATTCAAAGTTCAAAGCATTGTCCAAGATCTCTTTGTCATGACAACTTGACATTAACCTATACAAAATAACCTGTCATAACAGGCCTGATTATTGAACTTTTTATCTGTTTAAAATAGGGCTGCACGATTATGGCCAAAATGATAATCACGATTATTTTGATCAAAATTTTGATCGCGATTATTTTCACGATTATTTGTTGATTTTAGCCAAAACAAATTTTATTGTCACATAGGCTATTTATAACTGCGACAGGGAGTGTGATGGACGCTACTCACAGAGAGACGGCTGACTCATCGTGAACGGGTCCAGCACGGGTCGAATGGTGGATACACACGACGTGTGTATGAAACGTCTTTATCGTCACTGCGCTGCATTTTTATAAACTATGATATTCTGGCCATGGGTCACATCTCTCAGCAGCTCCGTCTCACACGCGTTACTCTACCAACTGAAGTTAGTTGCATTCAATAACTTCTGTGTTCTTCGTCGTGGCGGCCGCGATAGCAGTTACCCGGAAACACTGGTACAAATACAGGTTTGCCCCCGTATTTAACAATAACCGCTGTGTTAAATTAAAACTGTAGACAAATGTCAGAAGTGTGGACCGGCGCTGTGTGGCCGGGCGCGAGTAAGAGAAGAGAGCTGAGGAGAGATCCGACACAGGCACGGCTTTACAGACGAAATGGGTCATGTTACGCAAAATTAAACCATATCCATATAAACAGCATTGCAGCGGATGCGAGGGCATTAGCGCCGGTGCGTCCTAGAGGAGCTAACAG
>NC_045740.1:24516771-24518770 GCF_008692095.1 Etheostoma spectabile | reverse complement strand
CAGACGCTACTAGCACTGGTCACTGCTGTTGTCTGAAAAACAACAGACGGGACAAATGTTGCGCTTACTGACAAACTGGTAAACCTTGATGCCGACGTATAACCAACTGCTATCTGTTGAGTTTTCCTCCCGTTACTCTGTCCTCTGGGACTGTCTACATCTTGAAGCTAAGATGCACGGGGTGCAGTGAACTACTCTGACTGGCTCATGAGCAGACGGTAGTAGCGGTAGATTGGCTTTGCAAAAAACCCGGAGCGTTCTATGAAATGACGCTTTAAAAAAAATAGTCGCTCGATCACGCAAATTTGATCGTGGGAAGTCAAAATCGTGATCGCGATTATAATTCGATTAATTGTGCAGCCCTAGTTTAAAATTCATTAAAGGACCTGGGTACTGCATTCAAAGTCATACTGGTCTTATAACTTTTAAGACATCTTTATGACAAGTCCAAACGGTTCCACTTTATATGAGGTCAAGGATATTATACATAAAATACAAATCCCTGTAAGACAAAACTTTCAGATTTCCAACTATTCTTAACACTCCTGAACAGTTTTTTGTACTCTCGGCTAAGTGTTACGCAACTCTATGCCGGCCTTCTATGATTGGTCATCTGCTCCAAGTAGGGTGGACTGGAGTGTTTTTTAAGCTACTGCGGTGTTAACATTGTCCCATGTAACCGTATGCTAACGGCAGTAAACAGTGTCACCTTGGCTGCCAGTGTCATTAAATTCTCCCCAATCCGGGGTCATATTTCTCGTGAAATAATTGTTTTTGTTAGTAGTATTTGGTTTTAAAGCCTATATTTGCGATTTTTGACTGTAAAAATGACTTCTATATTCTATACTTTACTAACTAAAGTAGCTACACCGGCAGTAAGCAATTTCATCTGCACTGCCAGTGTTGTTAAATTTTCCCCAAGTCTCTAAGTCACATTACTGATGAAACATGTCCGATAAAGTAGTATTTGATTCAGGATTCTTCCACTGTGATTTTTGACGGTAAAAAGTGCTGCTTTGTTCCACCTCAATCTAATGTTAGCATACGGCTAACTATTAAGTAGCTACATGCTAACGCGACATAGCTGTAATTTCGGCCAGTGCTGGTAATTTCTGCCCATATTCCCCCCACTTTACTACTGGGACATGTCCGGTTGTGTAATATTTAGTTTAGAAATCTTAATTGGGGATTTTTCATGGTACAAAGTCTTGCTATAATACTCCTTTTACAAATACGTTATACAGTGGTGCTGAACGATATTGTGTTCTAGCTTCGACATTGCGATGTGCGCATGTGCGGAAGTCACATCGCATGACGCTAATCCTTTTTTGCTGCTTGATAGAAAAGTAATCTTCCACCGTTCTCCTTTTACATGATTATTACCGTCCAACCCTTCCCCTTTAAGGCAGGTAGCCATGTGGGCATTGTGTGTATGTGATTAGTCCGACAGGGGTTATTGTTATGGGAAGGGACGCTCTCCGTGTGTAGAAGAGTACCGTAGGCAGCAGCTGCCGCTGACACAGTGATGCACATAGTTTTCAATGGGTAGTCAGTGAAGCTAATAGTCAGTGTTTTATGTTCGCTGCAAATGCAAACTAAATCACCTGATTAATGCAACATAATAATCACAATGTCTCCCAGCCATTTCCCCCCGCAGAAAGCTGCTATCAGCCCGGCTAAAGCTAATATAGTTAGCCTAAAGAAACAAGTGGTCCGTCTGTCCCAACTAACGTTACGGTTCGCAGCCGGGACACTGGAAACGTAACGCTAATCTACTACAGAAGTCTGTGTCTGATCTAACATCATTTACACTGATTTAATTGTTGTTGGATACACAGTTTGTTGCTAGTGCGCGGGACATGCAGGTCTGAGCCATTTATCAAACTAACAAGCTGGCCACGCTAGTCGACTGCAACCTGGAGATTAAAGGAAGGAACACGCGGTCACTGTCATTCACGTTAGCCTGGATTGATTCTTATATGAATACAGTGGTGTCATG